>NC_064285.1:21122944-21131262 GCF_019186545.1 Solanum stenotomum
AATTATAATTAGTAAAAAGAAAATGGAACTATGTAAGACTCTTATAAAATTCTTAGGGGTAGAAATTGGAAATGGAAAAATAAAATTACAACCCCATATAGCAAAGAAGGTCCTTGACATGCCTGATAAATTAGACAACACTAAAGACTTACAAAAATTTCTAGGAATATTAAATTATGCGCGAAGTTTCATCAAAGATCTAGGGAAAGTCGCAGGACTCCTATATTCCAAGACATGAATTCATGGTCAAAAGACTTTTAACATGGAAGACATAAAATTAGTACAAAAACTCAAACATATGGTTAAAGACATACCAGATTTGGCCCTCCCACTAGAAACCGACTATCCAATAGTAGAAACAGATAGAAGCCTAGAAGGGTGGGGAGCAGTACTAAAAACAAAAAACAATAAATATGGAGACAAAAAAGACGAAAAAATTTGCGCTTATCACAATGGAAAATACAAAGAAAAAGGAAATAGGAGTAGCATAGATGCAGAAATTCTAGTAGTGATATATGGATTAAATAGTTTTAAATTATACATTATTAATAAACAAGAAATTTTGGTAAGAACTGACTGCGAGGCTATTGTAAAGTTCCACCAAAAAATAGAAGGAAAAAATAGTAGTAAAAGAAGATGGTTAAATTTTTTAGACGCTACGTCAATTTATAATATATCTTTAGAACATAAAAGGGAAAAGATAATTCCTTAGCAGATCAACTAAGCAGACTTATGAAAACTAATTGTTTGTTTTCAGAATGAGTACAGACAAAGATAAAGACAAAGCATCCAGTTCAAGTTCAAGTGAGCAGAAAGACAAAGACTTGTATCTGCAGACTCACTTAAGAAATACTTTATTTCAACCACAGACGAGACTAAACACAACAAGCATAGAAAGAATATATTTTGGGAAAAAAAATCTAATCTTTATCCTCCATCTAATCTAAGTTTCAGGGTAAAACCAGAAACAAAGATAGATCGACCTCAAAGATGCTTAATAGACAACTTATGGATAGCCTACAACAAGATCCCTCGAGACAACAGTTATTTCATTTCAGTGGTAAATTCATTAAGCCATTATTTTAAAGACAAAAATGAAGACAAAAAATTCAGATTTTATGTAGTAGTCTAAGGAAAATTGCAAGGAGTATTCCAGACATGGATGGAAGTAATAGATTCAATTAAAGACTTTCCTACTCCACTTTTTAAAGGATTCAATGATTTGAATGAAGCACTAGATTATGCTAGAGGAACTCTTGGGCCTAATTATTTTATAAGCCCCGCTTTGAGATAGATTTCAAGACAATCTTTGCAATACAACATTCAAAGAGACACAGACAGAATAATTTTCTGNATGGTAACCATTTCAAAAGATGGAAGGGTAAAATACTTTTCTACTTAAGTCTTCTCAATGTTTCTTATGTACTAACTGAGAAAAATCCTAATAAAGTAGACATCACCTCTATGAATGATGATGAAACTATTTCTCATCTAGAGAAAGTGGAAAAATACGATGGTGATTCCTATAAGTATCGGTATTATATTCTTAATTGTCTATCTGATAATTTTTATGATTATTATGATAGAACTTACTCTAGTGTAAAGAAAATGTGGAAAGCATTGCAGAGTAAGTATGATATCGAAGAGGCTGGAGTGAAAAAAATATGCGGCTAGTAGATTTTTTTCGTTTCCAAATGGTGGATAACAAGTGTCACAATTTAGACCGTCGTGATTGGCACCCACACTAATCCTCCGATGGGAGAACAAATACAACCCAACTAAGCAGCCTTAACCAAATTATTACACATTTAAAGATACAGAAGCATGTTTAAATGCAGAAATAAAATGGAGTTCCCATAAACTCCGAAAGTTTAATTAACAAACCATTACCAAAACATTGCGAAAACCACTTCTAGAACTAAAAGTCAATGTACCAAAACTCGAAAGTTCAACAAGTCTAAGGAAAAGGGGTACAACCCCTAAACTAAACAAACGAATATCTAAAGTACTTGTCTAAGTCCGAAGTAAATGGACTAAGCTAAAGGAAAACTCATGGCAGCCTGGAAGAACTAGTTCATCCTTGAATTCAGTCTCGATCAGTGATCTCCTAAATGAGGTATGTCAGTAGCCGTCATGTACTCAACAAAGAAAGAGCAAGTGCAGTATCACTACATAACCATAATGTACTGGTAGGATCACGCAGCTACTCCCATAAACACAATATACAATGAGTAATCACAATATCATAAGCACACATATATAGAAAACAATTCAATTATCATCTCAGGAACAATGTACAATCTCACATTCTCAATAGCATATACATATGACAACACAATGGTCCTCTCATGGAACCCATCCCCAGTGGTGGACCCGGGATTTTCGTTCAAGGGGTTCGAAAATAAAAGTATAAACGTGTAATTAAGTCAACAAAACAAAATTTCAAGAAAGTAGTAGTATATCGATTTAGTGGCGGACCCTTGAATTTTTTTGGGTTTAAAACCACACTTTTAGCATGTTTTATAAAATAAAATAAAAACTAAAAAAACGGAAATGAAAAAAACAAAAACAAAAAACTGAAACCAAGAAAGAAAAAAGTAAAACGCTAACACATGGATTCGAACCCTCAACGTGAAACTTAATTTGAAGGGGACCTGCCGCTTGGCTATCAGTTTCTCTTTGTCTTTAAAGGGGGTTCAAAATATATATATCCACATAAATACAGAAAATTTACCTTATATATACTGTGTAATTTTTTGCTGAGGGGCTACCCGAACCCCCTGGAACCAACGTGGGTCCGTCCTTTTCCATAACCAAAATGTTAGTGTATCGGACCGTGACTGCGAGGCTATTGTAAAGTTCCACCAAAAAATAGAAGGAAAAATAGTAGTAAAAGAAGATGGTTAAATTTTTTAGACGCTACGTCAATTTATAATATATCTTTAGAACATATAAAGGGAAAAATAATTCCTTAGCAGATCAACTAAGCAGACTTATGAAAACTAATTGTTTGTTTTCAGAATGAGTACAGGCAAAGATAAAGACAAAGCATCCAGTTCAAGTTCAAGTGAGCAGAAAGACAAAGACTTGTATCTGCAGACTCTCTTAGGAAATACTTTATTTCAACCACAGACGAGACTAAACACAGCAAGCATAGAAAGAATATATTTTGGGAAACAAAATCTAATCTTTTATCCTCCATCTAATCTAAGTTTCAGGGTAAAACCAGAAACAAAGATAGATAGACCTCAAAGATGCTTAATAGACAACTTATGGATAGCCTACAACAAGATCCCTCGAGACAACAGTTATTTCATTTCAGTGGTTAATTCATTAAGCCATTATTTTACAGACAAAAATGAAGACAAAAAAATCAGATTTTATGTAGTAGTCCAAGGAAAATTGCAAGGAGTATTCCAGACATGGATGGAAGTAATAGATTCAATTAAAGACTTTCCTACTCCACTTTTTAAAGGATTCAATGATTTGAATGAATCACTATATTATGCTAGAGGAACTCTTGGGCCTAATTATTTTATAAGCCCCGCTTTGAGATAGATTTCAAGTCAATCTTTGCAATACAACATTCAAAGAGACACAGACAGAATAATTTTCTGCGATCATTGTTCTTTGATGACAGAAGGATTCAAAAGACTCAACCAGACGATCGAAAGACTGGAAACTGAAAAAGGAAAAATTACACGACATATCCACTCATTACAAGAGAGGATAAGGTTTTTACTTGGAAATACCGATTAAATCATACATTTAGAGAGTTCTCCATCTCATTACAAAATGGATAAGACGGGTGTACATTCCCCAACGAATGTAGAAAGAGCTATTGTACCAGCTAGAGGTACAGCTAGTCCCGCTCAAATGGTAGCGGGTAAAGACTCATCAAATCCGTTAATGGTTGACACTTTACCAAAAAGTGTAAGAATTCTACCAGCAAGTTTTAATACAAAAGCAGAAACAAGCAAAAAGACAAAGGGATTTCTCCAAAAAAGAAAAAAAAATGAAAAGATAGAAAAAATAATAAAAAACTCCCTTTACAAGTTACTTAAAGAAAAGACTAAGGAGGTAGTACAAGAAAAACTTATACGAGAAAATCTAGAGCCAGATGCAACAAATTCAGACCATGAAGACATAGAAAGTAGCAATGATGAAAATGATCTATCAATAGACCAATTTAATCGGCACTACGACCCAAATGAAGACAATGATTCAGGGATGAGTTTTGATTCCTACACACTACATAACCTGGATACCTAGAGAAATACGTAAGCAATTACATAAACACAAAGAGACAAATAAATATGTGAGCAATGACATCACAAGACATTATATAAAGGAGACACCACTACATATGCACTACTAACAAAACGACAAAGAAGGTCCATTCAAGACTCCACTACATGTCCACTACCGACTCCACTATCACAAGACAACAAAAGAATCTATTCAAATGTGAAAAAGTTTCAACAAAGCCATGTGACGATGGGGCCCAAAGAGTACCCGGCAGGTGAAGAAATTTTTTGAAATTTGAAATCCGAACTTCAAGTCCGGATCCACCCCTATAAATAAGACCATTTGCAAAGAAGAAAAACAGAGCGAAGTACAAGAAGAGCATCGAGTAAAGAAGTTTGTAAGATTGTAAGGATTTTATAGTTTACATATTCCCCTTCCCTGTCAAAAAAAAAAGCGTAAAACAAAACAATTTGATAATATTTGCTTTATTGGAATTAAATAAAAACTTAGAAGACCAAATAACAAAAATAAATAAAAAAATTAGATAGTTTATTAGAAAATAAAATCCCTACTAAAAAAGGTAAGCAAGAAAATGATATATAAGACTTAATAGAACAGCTCAAGAGAGTTGAATTAACTTCTCAAGAGGATAGACCTAAATGAAAAGATAAAACATGGACCTTTTTTCAAACAGGAATAGAAATTCCCAAGAAAGACAAAGGACCAGTTTCTCTCAAGATCAACTAGGAAACAATATGTTAGCTCGAATAATGAATAACTCATCTAAACCTAGTAATAGTCATCAGCTGGATGAATTAATAGATGTAGATAGAGACATAGAAATTTTCAAACAAAATAAATTAAAGTTGTTAAATCCACAAGTCCTCTATAATACAGGTTTTTTCTCATCAACAACACATCTATACAGACATTATAGAGAAGAACAGTTAAGTGTATCAGAAAATGATAGTGAAAGTATAAATTTAATTAGTAAAGAATCTATGCAAGAAATACAGAAAAGACGAACGAATCTCATGCACATGGGATTGGTGGTGATTGGGCTAAAAGGATTAACTAGAAAAAATTTGGGAACTAAAGTACTAATTACTTTATATGACAGCAGATGGTCAGAATCTAAAAGATCAATAATAGGTTTAACCGAAGTAGACATGAGTAACAATGGAGGAATATTTTACTGTAGTCCAGATTTCATGATAAATTCAAAAGAATTTGGTAAGTACATAAAAATAGGCATACAGACCAAAGGGTATGAAGAAATGAACTGTGGAAATAATCTTTTAGTTTGTGTTGGCTTTATAGGAAAATTAACAACCAATAGCAGTTCAAGGTTTAAAATAAAGATAGACGATGCAATAGGTATAATGGGAAATAAAGGAATCAAATTAATGAACCCTTTAAAAATAAATTCAGAAGAATATGCAGGTAGAGAATGGAATTTAGAAAAATTCTGTAAAAAAGAAGTATTATGACCAAACGATCACCTCACATACACTAATACTAAAGGAGAGACATCAATTAGATTCACTGATTATAAATATACAGATCAAAAAGAAATAGAGGAAGATTTAGAAGATAATGAATCAACCATTAATATGGAAGGTATGAATATTCAAAATATAAATGAAGAAGATTACGAAGTAGACTTATCAATAGCAAAGGCTAAAGAATTACATCAAGAAAATAAAACAACTTTGTTTAAATGTAAAGGTTGTAAAATGGGAAAAATAGATATCTCTACAATAGAACAACATTTTAGAGAATGCAAATTTAGAATAGATAATTATGGGTATAGGCAAAAAGAAAACATCCAAGAAGAAAGCGATGACGAGACAACACGCAGTCTAAAAGAATTCATGGAAACCGCTTCTTCTAGTTCAAGTCCCTTTCAAAAGACAACCCCTATAACACCAATAGAATATACTATAGGTAATTTACCACGTCATCGGGTATATAGGCAAGACCCGGCAACAGAACCAGAAATGGTTAGACCAATAGGAATAAGAATGCCAATAGAAGCCCCTATCAAGCTTCAAGATGGAGGAGATAGAGGTAAGATATTAAATATAGCAGCTCATGATCCTCAATTGTGGAACTCAGTAATAGACGTATGGAAAGGAATAGTAGTAGCAGATTACATACATCATTATAGTGAAACAGATGCAGAAACTATGTATAGATACATGGAAACCTTTTTAGGAGAATCAATCAAAGGAGTGTGGGAAGCATACAAGATAACTTACCCTCAAGAATTCCAAGAACTAGTAAATATGGGACCAAATCCATATAATTTCACTAATAAAATACACAGCCTAATAACAGGAGAAGACCCTAATAGTGGATTGGTAGTATTACAAAAGAATGCATTAATAAAACTAGAACAACTTAGCATTACAAATTGGAGCCATATCAAAAACTTTTTAAAGGATTATTTTTATTTATGCGCTATAAGCGGCAATGCATTTGATCAAAGCTTGGGAAAAAAGCTTTTTAACAAACTCCCTGCAACCTTAGGAAGAGAAATAGAAGAAAGATGGGGAAAAAGAGAAGGAGTTATGCAAAATCCAAATGCTAATTGGTCTATTGGACATAAAATACAACATGTTATGGAAATACTACAAGAAAAGTGTACAAATATACAAATACAAAAACAATTAAAGCAAAATGAGACTGGCTTTTATAAAAATATATACACAACGCAAAGTTATGATCAAGGTACTCCAAATAAGAAATACAGTAAGAGATATCAAATTAACCAAGACTACAGACCAAGAAAAAAGTATTATCTAAGGAAATCTACGGCAAAAAAGCCTTATTTAAATAAAGATAGACATGTGAGAAAACATAATAATAATAGAATCTATAAAAATAGACTATCTTGTTTTACATGCGGAAGTGAAGAACATCTAGCTAATACTTGTCCAGGAAGAAATAATAGTAGAACAACAAATGCCCAACTTATAGAAGATTTCCAAGAAACCCTGATAAATGTAGATGAATACATGTCAGATAACGAAAGTATATATTCAGTAATAAGTATAGATGCTTTAGAAGGAAGACAACACGACTCGTCTGATTCTAGAAAAAGAAACTTTAATAAACGAAATAGGATTAGAAATATTAGACTTGAATATCAAGGATTTTACATTTGCCAATATACATTGCGATCACCAATTTTTAAAAGGGAAAGGTTTAGATAGCCAAAAATACTTTAATTGTACCGGATATCCCAGTAAAGACAGAAAAGCTAAATGTACAAATTGCTATATAGAAGGATGCCTCATGTGCATCAATAAAATATTTAACATTAAAGTTATAGACCAGACAATAAGTATAAAAGAAAAAACATTAATGTCTCTAGAAAAAAGGATTGATAGTTTAGAAGACAGAATAAATAAATTAGAAAAAGGAAAAGAAAAGGTAGAAGAAGAGGTAGAAGAAAAGGAAGAAATTGAGCTCTTAAATGAAAAAGAGGAATACAAATCGTTTGAAGGACTAATTTGTAATGAAGACAAAAAGATCAATACTATCAAAATATTAACAAGAATAAGAATTCAAAACTATGAAATAGAAACTTTAGCTCTAGTAGACTCGGGATGTACAAAAAGTATAATAAATAGAAATATCCTGCCTTCAGAAATAATAAAGGAATTTCCGGAACCACAAAGCGCCATGCAAATGGACGGATCTTCAAATATATATAAACATTATGTTAGTAATGCTCAAATAAGTTTTTTAAACACATGTGCAGACTTCTATAAACCCACCTATAAATTAGAAAAAATATGGGTTAGAGATTTAAATATTAGGATAGACTTTGTTTTAGGTTTAGATTTCTTATTACATAATAACGGAAGTTGTCTCCTTACTGGAGACGGAGTAATATTTTCTAAAAATATGACTCAAACCTCCATAACAACAGAACCGGTTCCTACAAAATCAACGTATGTTAAAAATACTGATAATACAAATACATTAAAATGTAATAAAGGGAAAGAATGCAACTGTACTAAAATACATGTTATCAAAGAAGAGGAAGACATTAAAGAAAT
>NC_064285.1:21135929-21215530 GCF_019186545.1 Solanum stenotomum
AAAAAAAAAAAGAGTGAGTAAGTATTTGTGTACAAAGTGTGTGAGTGTTTTAATTTTCAAGTAGCTGCAAGGTCACTCGGGAACTCCCGAAAGGGAAACCTCATTCCGGCCATTATCATGTGAGTAGTTATTAGTTTTCTAGATCTTCGTAACTTTCTCCCTATATCATGTAGATATTATTATTGTACTATTGCTCTGTATTGCTATAAATATAATGTTTATATTACTATAATGTTTATTTAATGTTTGAATTACTCTTAGTAAATGGTTAGTTCCTTATCTTCTTAGTAACCCCGATGGATTAACCTGTAAATACCTAAGGAAGTTGAAAAGTCCGCCATGGTTATGGAACCAAAAGGACTGTGTATCCCAGGGTGTGGTTAAAGAAGCAGGTGCTAAGAAAATGAGTTAAGGAAAAGAGATAAACAGAGTAAAAAAAAAAAAGTAGAAAAGGTAATTTTGGGAGAAATTACATAGATTTAGTAACAAATCACTACTGAACAAGATAACGGAGTAGGAAGAGGGAGTACTGAGTAGGATTTTACAACATAATTTTACAAGCGGCCATTATAATTTACAAACAACCTGATTATTTATTATACTTAACTGTTATATTTAACAGTTATATTTAAACGTATTTTTACTGGTATCAGAGCAAGAAGGTTTTGGGAACACTGTTTAGAAATTTATTAGCTTTAAAATATATGAAAAAAATACCCTTTTGCTAACCAATTAAGATTATATTATTAGTATCTATATAGAGAATTACAGTCTAAAGCAGACTGGCTTAAGATAAAAGAGGCATTAAGTCTAAATCTAGAAATATTAGAAACTAGAGACTTAACAGACAAACTTTGTAATCAAGGGGGTTTATATACATCAAATCGACCAACCTTAGTCAACCCAGAATTATTAAGTGCTTTGAAGTGGAAACTACATAGTAGAGATAGTAATATCCAACACGCTAATAGACGCATAGAGGTCCAAAAGAATCATATTAGTAATTTATATTTCCCTTTAGGATAAGCAACTTAGTACATACCTATAATACAAGTAAAAGAGTATATGTCATCTAGAATATATAAGAAAAGATTTAGGCCATACGAAAAACAAATTATAATTGTCCAATAATATCATTGATATTTATTGAGAATAAGACAGAACTATAAAGATATATACGATTTTCTGATAGAACAAAGACAACTATATTTTGAACAATTAAGGTTATTTTCAGACTTATTAACTTCAAATCAAATATCTCTTATACGACAGGAAATAAAACAAATAGATTTACAAATACCTACTATAGGAACTAGAGTTTGTCACTACATAACAGAAATTAGAATAGAAACACGAGATTTGAAAAATAGAACCTTATATTTAGCATAATAGGAAGTGTTAAGAAATTAGAATACTTAGATTTAGAAATAGTTTCAGAAAAGAAATATCGAAGACTAAAATTTAGATCACTACTTAAGTGTAATTTCGTAGAAGGAGACCATATTCTACATAGCGAGAATCAACATCTAAATACGGTTACAGATTTAATAATAAATTTAGCAGAACATAGTCAGTCCAAAGACGATAGATTTCTAAAGATAATAGAAACCATAGAAACCCTGCAGCAAAAATAAAACAAATCATTAGAAAAAATAGAACAAAATTTTAATTTTCTAAAAAACCAGCAATTAGATATAATTTCTAAAGTACAGACCATAGTAGTAAATAAAATAACTGATAACAGTCCTCTAGAAATACTAAATAGTCAACTAGAAAACCTTTATAGAGAGACAAAAGAAATTAAGAAAGAACTAGGTAAACTTAAAGACTTAACCCTTTCATGAACAATCTCTTTTACCAAGAAGTCCTTAGAAAAACAGCACAATTTCAAGCTAACCCTGAAGGTTTATCAGATTATATTCCACCAGGTAAAACAGACTCTATTAAAATTTTTGTTCTTTCTAATTAAAGAAATGCTCTCTCATTTAAAAGAAGTTGTTCTTTTCAATTTATTTATTTTTACAATATAAATTATACCTTCTTTATTTATTTTGTCCTGGCTTATAGTTATTAATTAAATTTTATTATGTTGTTTCCTTGTGATTTAATATTCATCATTATAGCTTTCTCACATATACTCTATCAGATAGAATTTTTATCATATTTAATTTCAAAATTTTCTTTTATTCAAGTTTTAAAAAATTATTAAATTCATCCTAAGAATTAAAAATAATTTCATAATGCATGAAAAATTATTGAATATAAATTTTAAAGAAAGGGGTGAAATCAAAAATTCATTCTATGATTTTTTTTTTTCTTACTATGTATGCATGCAATGGGCATACGATAATAAAAATATTCATCATGATAAATTATAATCTCCCTTGTTGATTTTATATATATATATACTAATAAAATATAAAACATCATATATTTCAATAAAATACACCCTAATTAATGATACCTTTATAAAATTTAAGGATACAAATTATTTTTTAATTATTAACGTTTATGTTACTTTTCTTTATCAAATATCATTAAATAAAAATAATCATAAACAAATATATATATTTACTACATAAACACGAAAATTGATTTTAACCAAAATATATTTAATATAAAAGAGATATATATTTATTTTGCGTACTTGTGATTTTTTTAATTTTTTTTATTATATTGTTCACTTCTTTAGTTTAAAATTTATGGACAGTGAGATGTGTATTATCTAATTACTTTATTAAATTAGTTCAAAGTATTACCCCCCCCCCCCCTTATAATTTTTTTATATTATATTTTAATTACGTTTTGTAAGTGTAATTCTGAATAATTTTTTTTGTTACATGTAATAAGTAGTTAAGTTTTCTTCTCTTTTATTTCAATATATAGAATATTGGTTTTAGATTTAAGTTGATAAATTTTATCAGTTTTAAAATTAATATAATTCTTTATCTATTGAAATTTTAGTTAATGGTATATACAATTTAACTTTTTTGTTCTTTTTGATTAAAGAAATGCTCTCTCATTTAAAAGAAGTTGTTCTCTTCAATTTATTTATTTTTACAATATAAATTATACCTTGTTTTGTATGTTGTCCTGGCTTATAGTTATTAATTAAATTTTATTATGTTGTTTACTTGTGATTTAATATTCATCATTATAGCTTTCTCACATATACTCTATCGGATAGAATTTTTATCATATTTAATTTCAAAATTTTCTTTTATTCAAGTTTAAAAAAAATTATTAAATTCATCCTAAGAATTAAAAATAATTTCATAATGCATGCAAAATTATTGAATATAAATTTAAAGAAAAAGGCGAAATAAAACATTCATTCTATGATTATTATTTTTTTACTATGTATGCAATGCGCATACGATGATAAAAATATTCATCATGATAAATTATAATCTCCCTTGTTGAATTTATTTGAATATATATATATTACCTTAAAAGCATGAACTTCTAACTTGAATGTTAAATTATTATAATATCTCTAACTTAGGTTGTGACTTTTTCGATGAATTGTGACTTTTTCGATAAGTTGTGACTTTTTTCGAAGGGTTTTGATTTTTCGATGAGTTATGACTTTTTTCGATAAGTTGTGACTTTTCTCGAAGGGTTGTGATTTTTCGATGAGTTGTGACTTTTCCAAAGAGTTGTGACTTTTTCAATAAGTTGTGACTTTTTCAAAGAGTTGTGACTTTTTCAAAGGGTTGTGACTTTTCGAAAAGGTCATGACTTTTCAGATAAGACACAAAAAATATTTGTTCATACTACCCTTTGTTGACTATAAATAGAGGGGCTTCCTCTCATTTTTCAACCACAAACTTTTTAATCTTCTACTAATCTTCTTCTTGCATTTTAAAATTTTTTGTGTGATTTATTGTTGTTGAGTGAGTTCGAAGTTTAGCAGAATATGAGGTACCACTATTCTGATGAAGTAATTCATTCTATCCTAAGAGGTTATATTCCATAACCTCGAGTACTTGATGAATATAATTTTGATGATATAATAATTTTTTTTTCTTAATATATACATTAATATGTAATGTTCCAATATATGAAGTTAACATGATTTAGTCTAAATTCATTTGTTTTTGTCAACAATTTCTCTTGAGATGTAGATATATGCTTCTTAATATCTTTTTCAAAATTTAGAGAATTATCACGATTTGTTTTTGATGCTCAAGACAATAGAATGACTTTATTTATCAATGCTACTTATGTGATTTAAACTCTCATGAAGTTTGCTTCAAAATAGTTATTACTATATAAACATTGCCCTTTTGTTTTACTGATTTACTATTTCTTAATATATATTTCAGTATTCTAGACGAAGAAAAGTTTATATGACTTGTAATAACTCCAGTTGAAGTTTGTATTAGTTTAATTTTTATTATTTATTTAATAGTTAATTTTATGAGATAAATATTTTCATTAATGCAAATATATATTTATATTTGGGTAGATATTTGTATTTAAATTAAAGTATTATATATGTTACAAATGTATTATCAAGTTAACAAGATCTTCTAACTTTAAAATATATTACTTTAAAATGTTCCGAGTTTTTTTTATACACAACAAATGTGAAAATATAAAATGTAGTTGTTCTCTTCACATGTTCATATGATATCTAAACAATTTAACATGTAATACACATGCAAAGCACATCTGGCTAGATGACAAGAAAAATACAAAGCGAATATTGTCTATAAGGTAATATTAATGAGATAAGACTAAATACATAATTGAACCTCATCAAATTGAAATAAATATATACATTATTTCATTTAACTAATAATTTTTTTTTGACCATCTTCATAGGTTTGCGTGAATAATAAATATATATGATGATCCACGTTGAACATTAACAAAAGAATCTGCATATACATATCTTTTGTGAATAATAATCTTAGCAAAAAATAATATTGCAGATTCTTTTGTGAATGTTCAATGTGAACCGTCATATACATCTCTTTATCATGCGAACCTATGAAGATGGTCAATGAAAATATTTTATTAGTTAAATTCAACAATGTATATATTTATTTCAATTTGATGAGGTTCAATCATATAATTTATCGTATCTCACTAATATTACCTTGTAAATAATATTTGTTGTGTATTTTTCTTGTCATCTAACGAGATGTGCTTTGCACGTGTATTTCACGTTAAACTGTGTAGATGTCATATTAACATGTAAAGAAATTAACTACGATAACTGAGAAAGGTTTCCTTTTTTTTTACCGGAAAAATTAAAATTAAAAGAATATATTGTATTTGTGAAATCATATATATAATCACATGTTCATCTTACATCCAACAAAGAAATAGTTCATATACTTGTAAATGATTTTTAATTTTTTCCACCAAGCATGATTCGTCAAAGGAAAAATAACAACACCATGTTATCACATATATAGGGGTGGTATAATAATATGAAAAATTATTGATCAAAAGTTAATAATTAATGTTATAACTATGGAATTCATAATATTATAACAAAGAACGTAAAAGAGTGTGAATAACGATTGCAATAATTAGTAATACCTAAGAGAATTTATAATGTTATAACTAAAGAATTAATGTGCAATAGTTGAATTTTTAATAAATTTTAAACTTACATAAATAAATATGACTTTTAATGAATGTTACTATATATTTTTTTTATAGTTATTAGATTTTAATTTGGTGTAGGTACAAAATGTAAATGTTTATTCCATATAAGTAAATATAAAATTTATTTTGTAAATGATAAATTTTAAATGATTCATAGATAATCAATATTTTCACATTTGTTATGAGTAAATAACTTAGAGCATTTTAAAATAATATATTTTGTAGTTAGAAGATCTTGATAACTTGATAATACATTAGTGACATATATAATACTTTAATTTAAATGCAAATACCTACCCAAATATAAACATATATTTGCATTAAAGAAAATATTTATCTCATAAAAAATTATCTATTAAATAAATAATAAAAATTAAACTAATATAAACTTCAACTGGCGTTATTACAAGTCATATGATCTTTTCTTCATCTAAATACTGAAATATTAAGAAATAGTAAATAAGTAAAACAAAAGGGCTAATGTTCATATAGTAATAATTATTTTGAAGCAAACTTCGTGACAATCTAAATCACATAAGTAACATTAAACTAAAATCATTCTTTTGTCTTGAGCATCAAAAAAATAAATCGTGAAAATTTTCTAAATTTTTGTCATGATCCAGATCGTCGTGATTGACACCCACACTAACCATTTGGTGGGAGAACCATTAATACTAATTAACTAACCAAGAACTACACAACTAAATCAAAACTAAGGCATTTAAATATACAGAAGCAGGTTTAAATGACCAAAAGAAATATAGAGTTCCCATAAACTCCAAAGGTTTAAATAAACTAGCCAAAATAATGTGTAAGAACAACCCCTAGAACCTGAAAGTCATTATACTAAAACTCTACTAATGGCAAGTCTAAGAACAAGGGGTACAACCCCGACACTAAACAACACGTTAAACAAATAGTCTGAGTCCGAAAAGAAAGGACTTAAACAAGGGAGATCCATAGCAGCCTGAAAAAACTGGCTCACCCTTGAATTCGGTCACGCTCAATAGTAAATAGCCGCTTGAAGATGCCATGTACTAAACAAAGAACAAGCAAGTGTAGTATCAGTACACAGCCACAGTGTACTGATAGGATCACGCGGCTATCCCAATAAGTGAAACACATGCAAGTAACCACAACATTATAAAACAGGCATATACCGAACATATACAATATTAGTCATTTTTTCAGGATCAATGTAGCATTCCACGTTCTCAATAATACACATTGGTTATCATTTTAGAGCAACATACAGTCTTCCAATATCAATCATCATTAGATATGAACGTAATCATCACAAGTAGATACACACCATAATTCAATGGTCCTCTCACGAAACCCAATTTAATGGTCCTCTCATGGAACCCATACCCAAACTGTTAGTGTACCGGTACGTGGTACGCGATCCAAGTTAGTGTGTCGGATCTTGACACCCGTTCCAATGTTTATGCCGGTACATGGCAACCGATCCAAGTTAATGTGTCGGAATGTAACACTCGATCCATTCAACAAGCCACAATCACAATCACAATCACAATCACAAGTACATTCTCATAATCATACAATCAAGTCATGATTCATGGCATTCAATTATTCTATTATCCTCATTCATGATTAGTGTGATCAATAATGCAACATTCACATACATACATGCATTATAATGAAGCAAGTACAAACATATATCACACAACATGAAATCACAACCATCACCTACCTCGAATAAAACCTGAATCCCCTAAGAAACTTGATTCTTCCCTTTCCGTATTCTTTCAGCTTGTTCTTGGTCTACAAACAATCATAATAATGCGAGGATCAATAAACAACACCTAATTACCCAAATTATAAACAATAATATCAATCCTAGGTCAAACCCTTGATTCCCATATCCAAATTAGGTCTTTTTCCACAATAAATTCCAGATCAAAACCCTTCCCCATCGATAATTACCCACTAGTTTACATTCTACGGATCGAAAAAATGGATTCGGGGAGTTAAAACCTTACCTTTAGCCTTAAGAATGGTGAAATACGTCAAGAACTCGCCTGGGGTCGTCTCCTAGCTCTCAAAGTCGAAACTTGCAGAATAAAATGATTTTGGGGTTCATTTTCGACTTTAATCACGACTGTCCCGCCACAACGGTCCTCACCATGCTACAACGGCCCCGCCCTGGCAGAATAAATCCCTCCACATCGGCTTGCACAGAAACAGAATATCAAATTAAGAGCTCCAAACCCCCATTTCACAACACACCTTCATCCCGTGACACTCAAAAAATACCCGTTCACGCTAAGATCAATTTCGGGAGTTCTACTCGCCCGATTCATTTCGATAAAGTCGTACGGGTTCCTTAACGTCTTAGCTATCCACTCATGTAATCACATTCCATATTAAACCTCTCATTTGTTACCAGATTTCCCTAGACCTCACTGACTCCGATTTCGTCCAAATTCGGACTAGGCTAGGAATTTTCGAGTTACTACCAAAAAGTTTTTCGGCCCAAAATTTTTCCCCATTGGGTTTTCTATAACTACGGGAACATGTCGTTACAATAGATACCAATTTATCCATCACTCGTCCCTGAGTGACAAACTAGGAGAAAAAGGCTAAAGCAAGAGTAAAGTAGTATCTGAATCGTCGAATAATTGGGGATACTTGTCCCACATACTTTTTCTGTCGACTCTGGGCTACTAGAAGCTTAGCTTGGATACTTCTCACCTTATCCTGAGCATCCTTCACCAAAACAAGCCCCAACGATTTTACATCTCCGGTCTCAAACTATCCTATGGGTGATCTACATCCCCTCCCATACAATGACTCAATGAAGTCATCTCAATACTCGAGTGATAAATATTGTTGTATGTAAACTTAACGAACAACAAAAGCGATTCCCAACAACCACCAAAATTGATCGTACACACGTCTGCAACATGTTATCATGGACCTTGACTTAATCACCTGGACGAATCCTTTAGCACTTAAGCATGATAAAATTCCAAATCAATACTCGCTATAATTAGAAGTGAACTTGAACCCACTAACACACACTTATAATACCCAAACAATAATAGATTTTAGCAACATCTCCATCCCACAACATAAATTTCCATGAGCTTAAGTTATAACAAATTTGATATTTAGACATCAGATACTCATCAAGGGATATGTCCAAACATACAAACCCTTTAACCACACTATCGAATGCTAGATTTAGCTATTGTGATTGTAGATTATCCTTAAGAACAGTAGAATTGGACCCAATGATCCCCACATTCAATCACACATAATCGTTACATGACCTCGATGACAAGATAAATATAAAAATTGTCGGACAACCATGATTACACATGGTAGATCTTCTATAAATTCTCATAAGCAAGGTGGTACATGTAGAACCACTAAAATACTTTAACAACTCCAAGACAACATCAATTATGTCATTCAAAATAACCAAATCTTCCCAATCTTCCCACTCAACCAAGAGAACATCGCAGGATTTGGTACCCCTGATCCACCACTACGGATCCACCCACAAAAGTGAAAACACACGAGAGCATAGCTAGTGAATCATACTCACAATACTAACAACCATCATAACACTCCAACCATTTACCTTATTATAAATCAACACTTTTTAAATGAAACCTTTCTTAGGTACTTAACAATCAATAGTAATAAACTTTACGACTCAACCCAGGTGTAAGTCCTTTCAAATGCTCAATACTGGGTACAATTGATCATTTCTCACCTTGCCAATTCATACCTTGACAAAATATATTACTACGAATGTAGACATACAATGAAAAATTTGAATTGTAAATTCAACTGTATAACACAATCCCCTTATCTATCAACATTAGCTTGTACCTTGAAGATTTTTTATGAATTCATGGATCTTCGCTTATCATTGATCGCATCTCCATCGATCTTACTGTATCCTTCGCTAAACATTCCATCGTACTCATTACTAAACTCAAAAACAAAACCAAAGCACTTATCATCACACTCAAGCTAATGTCTGTACACTCCTTTCTCAAGTCCTTTCCAATAGTTTTTAAACAATTTAACGACTTGTGACACTATTACCATAGCCACAACAAAACGAATGAAATCACACGTCTCTGAACCCAATTATCTACCCCTCTGAAGATATCTCTTTAGCCTTTGCAATCAAATAAAATATTCTTGCTCTTGCCTCTCTCTAAAGGTTGTACTATATCCTACTATTTTTCGTCATCATGACTCTAACTCTGTTAAATTCTATTCAATTGGTGTCTCACCATCTCTTAAAACTTTACATACAGCCACGTTACTCACCAACTATTAGAAAACCACATCCTTAGATACCCGCAGGTCGTAATTACTATACAAAATTCACTCAACCAACAATCTTATTATATAGTTGTATCCCATCACAATCCATCACGAACTCTTATTATCATTACGCTTAGTCAGCCTTGACTATCACTACGAAGTCAACCATTTCATCGACACGACGCCTCAAACTCAGGTAAACTCATCAAATTCAAAGGACTAATCCAATTTTATGCACACTTTCTTACTGAAATACTTCAATTTCCTTCACCCAAATATACTCAATGGAACTTTCCTTATCCATAAGCTTGTCATTCCGGTATCAATTCACCTCTTTATGGCTTAAGATAAAATCACCAGTCCTCATACTACCATCATTCTTCTTAACAAACAAGACATGAGCACCCCACAGGGAAACACTAGGACGGATGAAACCTTTATCAAGAAGCCCTTGGATTTGAGCTTTAAGCTCTCTCAATTCTGCTAGAGTCATGTGATAAGGAGGAATGGGGAAGGGCGAGTGCCAGTTTTCAAGTCAATGTAGAAATCTATATCTCTATCCGGAGGCATACCAGGAAAATCAGTAGGAAACACTTCTCTAAATTTTGACACCAGATGAATAGACTCAATAGAGAAAGATTAACCTCAACATCCCGAATATGAGCCAATTACGCCAAACAACCCTACCCCACCAGTTTCCTACCCCGCACGAAAGATATAACCTTAGCTGACTTAAGCTTATATCCCCTTCTCACTCTAACCTTTCCCTACCCGGGATCTTTAGAGTTACCNNAGAAATCTATATCTCTATCCGGAGGCATACCAGGAAAATCAGTAGGAAACACTTCACTAAATTCTGACACCACATGAATAGACTCAATAGAGAGAGATTAACCTCAACATCCCGAATATGAGCCAATTACGCCAAACAACCCTACCCCACCAGTTTCCTACCCCGCACGAAAGATATAACCTTAGCTGACTTAAGCTTGTACCCCCTTCTCACTCTAACCTTTCCCTACCCGGGATCTTTAGAGTTACCGACTTAGCATTACCATTAAGTACAACATAATAGGAGGACAACAAAGTCATGCCTAAGATTATATCAAGTCAGTCATATCCACAATAACCAAATCAACCAAAATCTAAAAATCCATAAGCACAATAGGACAACACGATATACATGGATGACTATGACTAACTCATCAACTGTGGTAGAAACATGGATGGGGGCATCAAGTATATCACAAATCATATCAAATTCTAAGGCAAATCGTACGAACACATAAGAATAAGTAGAACCCGGATCAAACAACACATTTGCCATCCGGTCACAAACAATAATAGTACTTGTGATCACTGCATCAGATCCTCAGCCTCGATTTTTCTCGGAAAGGCATAAAAATGAGCCCTGTCATCTCGACGGGCAACCTCCCTGTCTGGCTGCACTGCTCCTTTACCTGCATCACCAATTCTCCGGCCTCCACAGCCTTTCTGATTTCCTCTTTATAAGTCCAGGTTCTCCACAATTTTAACACAGTTAGTAACTTAACCAAGTAAGCATTGTTGTTATTGTAGTAGTCGTATCATGACTCTCTTTGATATACAATCAATCTAGGAAATCATATTATAGATTCTAACCTCAATTGACATAACTTAATTTCATCATTCGCAAAACAACCCATACATGTTATGACAACAATACTAAATGCATTTTCCAAAGTAATGGTGCTCATTATCTAACCATCCCTTACCAAAACTTCTTGAATATTGTCACTTATAAATTCAAATCTGCAATTCTGACCTTAATCCCTTCACAAGCGACGATAGTAGCTAGCGAGCCCCACAAAACTCTTAATTTCAATTAGAAAACTAGGTCGAACCCAATTCCTGACTGCTTCAATCTTTGGGGATCTACCATTACCCCTTCACTTAAAACTACATGCCCCAAAAAGGCAACATAAGTCAACCAAAAATTCACACTTAGAAAATTTCGCATACAACTTTTGTTTTCCAAGAACACCCAGAATAATACGAGGATGGTCGGCATTCTCTTTCTCACTTTTCGAATAAACCAAAATGTCATCAATAAATACTATAAAAATGAACCAAGAAATGGTTTGAACACACCATTCATCAAACTCACATAAGTTGCAGGCGCATTAGTCAACCCAAACGACATAACTAGAAACTCATAGTGCCCATAGCGGGTCCTAAATGCCATTTTTGGTATATCCTCAGGCCTAATATTTAACTGATGGTAACCATACCTTAGATCAATCTTAGAGAAAATTGATGCACCCTGCAATTGCTCAATAGATCATTTATTCGAGGCAGCGGATACTTGTTCTGAACGGTAACCCTATTCAACTGTCGGTAGTCTATACACATCCTCTCTTGCTAGTGATGGTGTTACCACTTTTGTTGCTCTAGTTCGGACCATAGAATTAAGGAGGAAATATACCAATTTGTATCATCC
The DNA here is from genome assembly GCF_019186545.1 of Solanum stenotomum. Classification (NCBI taxonomy): domain Eukaryota; kingdom Viridiplantae; phylum Streptophyta; class Magnoliopsida; order Solanales; family Solanaceae; genus Solanum; species Solanum stenotomum. Next base: position 21,148,345 of record NC_064285.1, read on the forward strand.
AGTTACCAATTGGATTCAAGTCATATCACGAAGGAGTAGAAAAAAAGTAACTTTTTCCTAAAGTCCTATAGCCTCTCGAAGAAAAGTACAGACATGTTCGTACAGTTCCGCAAGACTTAACTAGAATTGTTTTTGTACAATGAGATCAACGAACCTGACTTTGATACCAACTTTGTCACGACTCAGACCGTCGTGATTGGCATCCACACTAACTCTCCAGTGGGAGAACCATTAATACTAATTAGCTAACCAAGAACTATACAACTAAATCAAAACTAAGGCATTTAAAGATACAGAAGCAGGTTTAAATGACCAAAAGAAATACGGAGTTCCCATAAGCTCTAAATGTTTAAATAAACTAGCCAAAATAATATGGAAGAACAACCCCTAGAACCTGAAATTCATTGTACCAAAACTCTTCTAACGTTAAGTCTAAGAACAAGGGGTACAACCCCGACACTAAACAACACCTTAAACAAATAGTTTGAGTTCGAAAAGAGTGGACTTAAACAAGGGAGATCCATGACAGCCTGAAAGAACTGGCTCACTCTTGAATCCGGTCACGCTCAATAGTAACCTAGCTGAGGTTTATCAATAGCCACCTGTAGATGCCCTGTACTCAACAAAGAAGAAACAAGTGCAGTATCAGTACACAACCACAATGTATGGTAGGATCACACGGCTATCCCAATTAGTGAAACACATGCAAGTAACCACAACATTATAAAACAGGCATATACCGAACATAAACAATATTAGTCATCTTTTCAGGATCAATGTAGCATTCCACGTTCTCAATAATACACATTGGTTATCATTTTAGAGCAACATACAGTCTTCCAATATCAATCATTATTAGATATGAACGTAATCATCACAAGTAGATACATAACACAATTTAATGGTCCTCTCACAGAACCTAATTCAATGGTCCTCTCATGTAACCCATACCCAAACTGTTAGTGTACGGATACGTGGTACCCGATCTAAGTTAGTGCGTCGGATCGTGACACCTGTTCCAATGTTTATGTCGGTACGTGGCAATCGATCCCAGTTAGTGTGTCGAATCGTGACACCCGTTCCAATATTTATACTGGTATGTGGCAATCGATCCTAGTTAGTGTGTCGGAACGTAACACCCGATCCATTCGACAAGCGACAATCACAATCACAATCACAAGTACATTCTCATAATCATACAATCAAGTCATTATTCTTAGCATTCAATTATTCAATTATCCTCATTCACTATTAGTGTGATCAATAATGCAACATTCACATATATATATATATACATTATAATGAAGTAAGTACAAACATATATCACACAACATGAAATCACAACCATCACCTACCTCGAACAAAGCTTGAATCCCCTAAGAAACTTGATTCATCCCTTTTCAAATTCTTTCCGCTTGTTCTTGGTCTACAAACAATTATAATAATGCGAGGATCAATAAATAACACCTAAGTACCCATTTTATAAATGATAATATCAATCATAGGTCAAACCCTTGATCCCCATATCCATATTAGGGCTTTTTGCACCATAATTTCCAGATCAAAACCCTCTCCCATCGATAATTACCCACTTGTTTACATTTTACGGATCAAAAAATGGATTCGAGGAGTTAAAACCTTGCCTTTAGCCTTAAGAATGGTGAAAAACGGGAACAAGTCGTTATAATTTTGGAAAAAGATATTCAGAAGCATATATCTACATCATAACAGAAATTGTTAACAAAAACAAATAAATTTAGACTACGTCATGTTAATTCCATATATTGGAGAATTACATACTAATTAATATATTTAGCAAATAATTAATTATTATATCATCAAAATTATTTTCCTCAAGTACTCGAGGTTATGGATATACCCTCTTAGGATAGATGATTTACTTTATTAGAATAGTGGTACCTTATATTCCACTACACTTCGAACTCACTCAACCATAACAAATCACACAAAAATTTTAAAATGCAAGAAGAAGAAGAGTAGAAGATTAAAAAAAATTATGGTTGAAAAATGAGAGGAATCCCCTCTATTTATAGTCAACAAAGGGTAGTATGAACAAGTGCTTTTTTGTGTCTTATCTAAAAAGTCATGACCTTTCCGACAAGTCACAACCCTTTGGAAAAGTCACAACTTATTAAAAAAGTCACAACTTGTTGAAAATGTCACAACTCATCGAAAAATCACAACCCTTTGAAAAAAGGCACAACTTATCAGAAAAGTCATAACTGATCGAAGAAGTCACAACTTACTGAAAAAGTCACAACTCATCGAAAAATCACAACCCTTTGAAAAAAGTCCCAATTTATCGAAAAAGTCACAACTGATCGAAAAAGTCACAACCTAAGTTAGGGATATTATAGTAATTTAATATTCAAGTTAGGAGTTCATGCTTTTAAGGTAATATATATATATATATATATATAGCATGAAGCAAATTATGCAATTACTCTCAAAAGCATACTAAAGCATGTTCATCAATCATCTCATGAAGTCAAATAGGCAATTCTTACTAAATGCACAACAACATGAGAAACACATAAATCTTGAAAACTCATTTTTTTGTATCCCTAATCATGAATTTCTCAAGAACATGCATAACATAAGGAGATCATGGAAATTTCTAAAACAAACATGACTCCAAATCATAAAACAAGCCAAGAGGAACTCTTTGTCTCAAGCTAGAATAGGAATAGAAGAAAGAGATGAGGATATTGGGACACTCAACCACTTTGCTATCTAACAACATCATTTCCCCCTTGGGAGAAAACCCCCTAACTAAACCTCAAGTACTACTTCCTTCAAACGATCCCAAAGCATAACCAAAACTCATAATAACCTTATCGAGTTCTAAAATCAATAAAGGTCTAAAACAATGCATCCCACTCAAGACCTCATATGAGCCTACAAAACTGGGACTAAACTTCCCAAACTCAATACATCTCTCATGATGAGAATTTCAAGCTAACCCATATCATGAACATCAAGAACACTCAACGACCTTGCTATCTAAGCATATCATCTCCCCCTTGGGAGTAAGCCTATACAGACTCTTCTAAGCATCTTCTTTTTCAATTCTAAGGTTGGAGCAAGTCAATTCTAAACCATGGTGAACTGTACTACTACCTTTCCTTTTATAAGAGTCTACTAATTACCACCTCTAGGTATTATCTAAGCACTCTACTCATAATGACCATACTTACGATCAATCTTAATAAGGTAACTAACTCTTTGAAGTTGGTCAACACCTAAACATATTTCCCTCACCTTAGCTAGGTGGTACATTCAACCCTCAAGTAAACTTTTAAGACAAAACATAATCCAAACCCAGGACATAGACTTTTTCCCACTTCCATTCATGGATAGGCTCATTCGGGAACTAACCATTTGACTATACGGTGTTTACAATCACATATGAACATAACAATAATACTACTAAGTCCATCCTAAAGATATCATCTAAATCTAGCATATCAAGCCTTACCTAGTCGCATAGTCATAATTGCCATCACAACCAACCTTTCCTCCCTCACTCCTTGTAGCATGAGCTCTTTGAGTAGTCATATCTTGAAGACCATCGGATAAGGAGAAAGACCTTGTAGAGTTAAACTCTATGGCACGACTTAGAGAATGAATAAGTGATATTTCCTAATCATTTTATAGCCTCTCATTCATAAATGTGGTGCGGTTCATACTATGAACAAGACTCTACTAGACGTGGCTTATAAGACATCATCCTAGAATCATTCTAAACCTTGTGCTCTGATTACCAAGTTTGTCACAACCCAGGAGTACCCCCTAGATGTGACAAGGCGTACTCAACCTCGAAAGGTCTCATACAAGCCCCTTAGCATTTCATAACATAAGATAAAAGAAATAATGCGGAATTTAAAAACTTTATTCATACAATCAAAGTCTTTTATAAAAGCAAGCGGAAGTCTAAACTTGTCTCAATTAGCCATATATACAATCTTTGAATCAAATAGGGACACAACCCTTACTACATAGTTTGAAAATGAAATACTAGAAAGAAATTAGAAATGACTCATACTTCCTCGAATCATGAGGACTCACCACAAGCTAGGAGAATAGTCGATCCAAGCTTGAACCAAAAGAAGATCTCCTTAAGAATCGAACCCTACACTTGTAGAAAAATATAGGAAAATATGGGTTAGTACAAAAATGCACCAAGTATGATAGCCATGCATAAAAACATTGAAAACATGCTAAAAAGGACATTTTAGTTGAAAACCATGCACTTCACCAAGTTTGAAAATCATCATGAACTTTAGTATAAAAGCATAAGTCATAAGCATATTCAACATATAGATCATCATAGCAAAATAGAACCATCTCATAAGTAACCCTAAGTTATACTTGTGCAATGCATAGATAAGATCCCATAATCCCATCTATACTAAGTACCACTTTTAGTCCACCATAATCATACTTACCATTCCTTGAACTCATCCTTTGTTCATACTCATAGACAAGGAACCATTCATCTTTAATAAGTCATATCAAGAAAAGCAACTCATAGCAACAATCCACATTAAGCAAACTTCATTTCATAACCATCATAACATAAAAAGAACACACCATATCTACTCTCAACGCCTACTTGTGCAATGCATGGATGAAGTCCCATATCCCCACCCACACTAAGTAGTGCATTCTTGAGAATCCATAGTTCATAATCATTCATTATGGGGGTAAGCCTTAACCGACATAGACCATGTTAGTAAATCATGGAATCCGGTGTTACCCACACCGAAAATGGTGTCATACTTGCCTAAGGTAGAACCATTAACTTAGATTAGGTGGATCCACTAGCTAAAGACATATGAGGGCACATAGTTATGGTATAGGGAGATTGCTACTAGATATCCCACCTCAACTCACGTATGGGCATCCATCTTAAGAGATTGCTACTAGAAACCTCGCCTCAACTCACATATGAGTTTCCATCTTAATCAATATCCACTTAATGCTTAGCATTATTCCCCACAGTGTACGTAACATTTCATTACTTGAGTTCATTATTATGGGAGAAATGGGATATAAAGATTTGATGAGTCTGAGATTTAGACTCGTTTAGGGCTTTGTTTTGATAGATTTTGTGTCATCAAATGCTTAATTTGTGCCATAAACTGATGATAAATCCTTGATTTTTAGGTACATGGATTGAGGACCAAAGAAAGGACACCAACATGCAAAAAGGAACAAAACAACTGAAGAAGTGAAAAAAGGCAAGCCTAGTGATCACCAAGGGCATTTGGAGAATCGCCGAGTGGCTATCAAATCACCTAAAGTTCCAATGTGCTAAGCCCTGAAGGAAAGAACCAATTCGGCGACGAAAAGGAGCATTCAGTGGATCGTCGAGTAGTTCTGCGAAGCCAAGATAGATCGCCCAAAGTTACATACCTTGAGAATGCTGAATGTCAAGGAGAAAAGGCGATGGAACAGACTAAAGGGCGGCTCGCCGAGTGGTTTGGCGAGCCCGACTTACTTCGCCGAGTGGCCCTTTGTGTCTTATTCTCGATGACTATAAATTACATTTTGAACATTAATTTAGTATCGAATTTTTATCTTGGACATAAAATTTGTAATACATTTTAGTCTTAAACAGTTTTCTAAGGAGATTTGAGGGTTTTGAGACTAAATTTGGAAATTTTGCAAGTGGGTTTCGAATTTTCTTCGTATTGGAGCATTGTAAATCTTGAATTCCTATTACCCAGTTGATGGCTAATCAATTTGTAACAATTTTTATGTTTTTATGATGTTCGGCCAAAACCCCAATTCTTGGGGTGTGATCATGTGATTATGGGCTGAATTAGTTTATGGGTATTGCTAATTATTAGTTTAAATGCTATTTAAAAGTGAGTTTAATCATTAATCTTGATTTAATTTAAGAATTATAGTTGTAAATGCAATTCTATATTTGTGTACTTAGCTTGCTCGAGAGAGAGGTTTTAGAACTAAGATTATTGATTGATGGTTTGTAGGTATTGCGTTGATCTGGGTTTAGCTCGAGAGAGTGAATCCTAAACCCAATTGCACACATTTAGCTCGAGAGAGTGAATGAATTAAGGTGTGGGCTGGTCTTCATTGTCGTGCTTGCTAATGTTCGAAAGAAATCACATGATTCGGGGAAGTTGTTCGAGAGAAAACTATCTCCCTTATAGTCTAGCCTACTCACTGATATTTAGCTATTTACTAGTAGTTGCTATTACCCATATGTCTATATTTGCCTATAATCGATCACATCCTTTGAACCTATCTCCCTATTGTTATTTCAAATCATTTGAGACTGTTTGTAGTTGATAATTACAACCAAATCCCTCCATTTGACATTCGCGTCACCCCTTTAGTTTGATATGTCTTTTTCCGATAATGTGTATTCCTATGGCTGAATAGACCGTATTCATACTTCTTAATGGAATTTAAAACACATATCACTCTCTATGGGATTCGACCCCATCTCATTTAGTTGGGTTTTATACCGATTTATGATCGTTGCACTTAGAATTGGAAGAAGTGTCTTTAAAACATTATTAATCAAAATGGTGCCGCTGCCAGGGAGTGGTGTTGTTTAAAACTCTTTCGGCGAAGTTGAATTGTTTTCTTTTTAGTCATAGTTGAATCTACTTACTTTTAGTTTTGGTTTTGTGTTGCTTGTGTCAAAATAGAGAAGGAAATGAGCATCAATGGGAGTACTGGTATCCATGTGGGCCACCAAGATGACATCGGGATACTCAATGATGTCAATGACCTGAATGTGAATGAACTAAACCAAATGGGTGGTGTTGGTGTCATTTGTTTACCTTTGGCGGAAGGAAACATTGTGTTTCACATCACGAGCACCATGTTACAGCTCCTGTAACTAAAGGTTTTGTTTGGTGGTTTGGCTCATGAGGATCCCCATAAGCATATCAGGAATTTCGTTGATGTCTGTGGACCGTTCTCCTTTAAGAACATATCTCAAGAATATGTCCGGCTGAGGTTGTTCCCATTTTCTCTTATGGGCGAGGCAAGCAAGTGGTTGGCTGAGTTGCCAAGAGATTCTATCACTTCATGGGACGAACTTATTGCCGCATTCCAGGTGCGATTCTTTCCCCCTTTGAAGATGATGAATCTTTGGAACAACATCCAAAGCTTCAAGCATTTGGAGGGTGAGACAATCCATGAGACTTGGCTGAGGTTTAAAAAGATGGTGCTGCAATGACCAACTCATGGATTGCCTGATAATGTACTGTTGCGATACTTCTATAGAAGCCTTGATTTGGTGAAAGAGGGAGTGACTGATCAACTTTCTCTAAGAGGTTTAATGCAACAACCTTATACAATAGCACCCCAACTCATTGATGGCATGACCAAGATTAACCGGGCATGGTACACCCGCGAAGACCAAGTCTCTCCTCTTACCTATAAACTGACAAAGGAGCAGATCGAAAAAGATCAAGAGAGAGACTAAAACATGGCAAAGATGATGACCCAACTAGACATCTTGGCTAAGAATGTCATGGGTGATGGTACAAGGAGTGTTAATGTTGTTTGTATTGGTGGTGTAAACCCTGAGGAGGTCAAATTTGAAACATTATACAATGAGGAAGTGAACTTCCTAGCCAACCAAGGAGGAGGTTATCGTGAAAACTACCTAAGTCGGGTAGTAATCAAGGTTGGAATAGAAATAAGTGTTGGAGACCCCGTGACAGAGAGTGGCGTGATCGTAACGCCTTTTGTAAAGAAAGAGAACGGGAGAAAGATAGGTATATGCCTCCCCATGAGCGTCAAAAGCCCAAATATTCTGAGGGTGGCCATACGAAAGACATGCTCTCATACATTCTTAACAAGGTTGAAGGGTTCGATAAAGTGTTGAAGGAAATGAAGGAGGATCTATCGACTCTCAACCAAACGGTGACCTCTCATTATGTCTCTATCAAGCAGCTAGAGACCCAAATGTGTCAAATTTCGTCTCATATAAAACCAAGACAACAAGGGGGGATTGCCTAGTAATACTATGGCACACCCCAAGAATGAAGCTTAAATGGGTATTTGCGTCGTGCCACAACGTTAACTAAGGCGCTTCTTAGGAGGCAACCTAATTTTTTAATGTTTTAATTTTGATTTTTAATAATGGGTGTTGATTGTGCAGGTTGAAAAATGGAGTGTGTTTGAGAATATGCAGGTTGGCGAGCCAAGAGTCTAGTCGGCAACTCGTCGAAGAGGTCTGCGAGCCCGATTGGACCACCATTGGACCAACAAAAATCAGAGGTGAAAGTCTGTAAAACTCGGCGGGCAAATGGATGAATCAGCGAATCACCGAATAGGTCAATGGCCCAATTTTGTTCGCCGTTTGGACCCCCAAATTTACTGGAGGTCCTATAAAACTCGGTGAGGTAAGTCACCACTCGGCGCAATCACCGAGTGGTTTGGCGTGGTCGGCTAACACCGCCGAAAGGGACGCGAACGGAAAGGTTTGAAAAGGCCAAACAGTTTAAAAATTCAAAATCTTTCATATTCCCTCATTTCAACCCCGTACTCTCTCACCCGCACTCTAGATTTTCTATATTTTCCTATTATTATCACTTTTTGTTCTTGATCTCGTGTTTGGATTTTGATTACATTGTTGCCTAGCATTTGAAATTCTTCATTCAGCTTAAAGGTTGGTTTTCCGAATCCCGAACTCTTGATTAGTGGTTGAACTCGAATGCATTTGGTAAAATTTTATTGTTGTGTGTTGGGCCTGTGTTGGAATTATATTCGATGTGTTGGTTTGCGTGTTTTTAGTTTCAAAATTGTGCCTATTTGCTTAAAATAATGATTCCCTGAGTTTTGTGCGCTAAAATTGATCATAAATTGTTGGGTTGCGGTTAATTTATGTTGGGTCTAGTTTGGTGAAGTCTGAGTAACCCCCAATCGTGCTAAAATGACGTACTTTGCCCAATGATAGAGTGTTTGACATCATTCTTAAGGGCAAAAGTCGTCAAATGGCTAATTTTGGCCAAATTAGGGGAAATATGAGTACCCAGAGGCATTGGTATTATCGGTCTTTGATATACCGTGAGTTTACGGTATTTATAATACATTTCACTTACAAGTAGTGTGTATATAGGGCTTTTTTGTGTTAGTTTTCATGTGTTTTTATCATATTTTGCAGAAAAGACGTTCAGGTGCGGAATTAAAGAGACAACTAAAAGAAAAGTAGAAAAGGGCATCTACGGAGGTGATCTACGGACCGTAGGTCCATTGACGCTCTGTAGATGGTAGTCGTAGATAAGCAGCCATGGCATGTAAGACAAATCAGGGAAATCTGACCAAGTGCGGAACCACGGTGACCATTGACGGTCTGTAGATTGATCTACAGACCGTACTGTTGATCCATAGATGACTACTGCGAGGGTTCCAGTACCCGATTTTTTAAAAGATTCTAAGTATGGAGCTACGGAGAGGGGTTGATGGACCATAGATCTATCTACGGTTTGTTCTACAGTTCCGCCGTTTGCTTCAGAGAAGCTGATTTTTGGAAGCTGAAATATTTTCCAAGTCTTGGCTGACGAAAGGGACTCACGGACCGTAGATCCATTGACGGTCCGTGAGTCAATCTCGTGGAATAAAGACGCGTGCCTATGACAAACTTTCCTTATTTTGTTTCTCTTTTAATTTAGGACTTGTTTTCTATAAATAGGGCATGTAAACCTCGTTTTTGGGGGTTAGACATTATTATTCTATTCTAGTTCTTGACTTGGGAGATTAACTTGCAACTTTAGCAATTATTAATTTCCTTAGATCATTTTGAAGATTTTGGAGTTGCAATTCAAGTTGAATTTCTAGGTTTATTACTCTTGTTGTGTAAGTTTATAATTCTTTCATCTAAAACAATGAATTGTATTCATATGATTATGAGTAACTAAACTCCACAACTAGGGTTATGGGAACTATGAGCAATTAACTAATTTTACTTTTTCTTTTTCTTTTTGTCTCCCTCAGGTTCTAAATCTAGTGTATGCCAAGTACACGGAGCCATGACAAACCACTTACTCCGTACGATCCAGAGTTGAACAGAACTTTGAGAAGAATGAACAATCAAGGAATTCCAGTTAATCCTACAGGAGTAAATCGTGGTGATGCAGTTGAGTTACAACAGCCAAGAGTAGGTAGTGGGGAAAACTGAGGTTTAGCTGAAAATCAATTGGGAGATGCCGTGAGGGTGCATGGTCCACCAGGCCCACAACTGCATGACAACTATAGGGGCAACGTCAATATTGCTGATTCTGATGGACCTCTAATCTTACCCCCTTTGCCTCCAGGGCACACATTTGTGGTAACCAGTAGCTTAATGCAGATGCTTACAGCGAGGGGCTTGTTCTCAGGGTTGCCGTCGGAGGACCCACATGCTCACATAGCCAAGATAATGGTGATCTACAAGAGCTGTGTAGGTCGACCAGACTTNAGAATGAACAATCAAGGAATTCTAGTTAATCCTACAAGAGTAAATCGTGGTGATGCAGTTGAGTTACAACAGCCAAGAGTAGCTGGTGGGGAAAACTGGGGTTTAGCTGAAAATCAATTGGGAGATGCCGTGAGGGTGCATGGTCCACTAGGCCCACAACTGCATGACAACTACAGGGGCAACGTCAATATTGCTGATTCTGATGGACCTCTAATCTTACCCCCTTTGCCTCCAGGGCACACATTTGTGGTAACCAGTAGCTTAATGCAGATGCTTACAGCGAGGGGCTTGTTCTCAGGGTTGCCGTCGGAGGACCCACATGCTCACATAGCCAAGATAATGGTGATCTGCAAGAGCTGTGTAGGTCGACCAGACTTGGATATGGATGTCATCGAATTGCGAGTGTTCCCTCTATCACTGACAGGCGATGCTGCTATGTGGTTCAGTGAGCTTCCTTATAACTCAATCTATAAATGGAACCAACTGAGAGATGTGTTCTTAGCAAGGTATTATCCAGTGTCCAAGAAGCTCAATCACAAAGATAGGGTCAATAATTTTGTGGCATTACCTGGAGAGTCTGTGAGTAGCTCATGGAACAAATTCACTTCGTTTATAAGAGGTGTTCCGAATCACCGTATTGATGATGAGTCGCTGAAGGAATATTTTTATCGAGGTCAGGATGACAACAATAAAGCAGTGCTTGACACTATTGCTGAAGGATCATATGGTGAGTGCACATATGCGCAGATTGCAGAAAAATTGGAGAAGATCTCTCGCAAAATAAAGCATGGAGCACTAGGAGGTCGGATACTGGGAGAAACACATTTGTCGTTCAAGCTACGAACATTCAGTCTACAAAGGAGATTCGCGAGAAGATGGCTCAGATGAGGACGGAGTTGGGGTTGGTATTGAAGCATGTGAGCGGAGGTGCAGAGAAGGTAAATGTTGTGAATTACTTGACTAGAACGCTACCACCAGTTGAAGAGTGTTACTATGAAGAGGATGCTTATGCAGTGAATGATCAGATGAGGGGTTTTTGACCTAACGCTCAAGGATCCAATACGGAAAACTGGCGCCAAGGTCAAGGAAACCAAGGTCGGAACTATGAAAATTACAATCGAGAGGTTCAATATATCTGGGATGGAAACTTCAATCGCGGCAATAACTACAACCGGAACAACTATGGCAACAGAAACGATCGAGTTGGACCTTATGTTCCCCCTCAAAATCAGGAACCTGGTGCTAGGGAAGCTGGAGGCAATCTGGCGCGTATTGAAGATATGATGCATAAGATGATGAGAAGGTTTGATGGAACTGATGAGAATGTGAAGGAGATGAGAAACGACTTGTCTGGTATTGGTCAAAAGGCTGACGCCCATGCAGTGTCAATAAAGCATCTAGGGTAGCAGATGACTCAGTTGTCTACTACAGTGAACCCACGTCAACCTGGCACTCTTCCTAGCAACACTATCCAGAATCCAAAGAATGATGGTCATTGTATGGCAGTTACTACTCGAGGGGGTAAGCAAACCATAGATCCACTTATGCCGTCTGTGGTGGATGTTGCGATTAGAAAAGAAGATGATGTGGTAGAGGTTAGAGAAGAGTCTAAGACTGCAACAGAGCAAGAAACGGAGATATCTCAGAAGTGGTCCCATACCTAAACCTCCACCACCTTTTCCACAGAGGTTAGTGAAGAAGACTGAAGATGGTAAATATCGCAGGTTTATTACTATGTTGAAGCAACCTTTTATCAATGTTCCTTTGATAGAAGCTTTGGAGAAAATGCCTGGGTATGCGAAGTTTATGAAATATATGGTGACAAAGAAAAGGTCTGTGAGTTTTGAAAATGATGATAGATTGCAACATTGTAGCGCTATTGCTACAAGATCTCTTGTACAGAAGAAGGAAGACCCTGGTACTTTCACGATCCCATATACTATAGGGTTGTTACACTTCGCTAAGGCATTGTGTGATCTTGGTGCTAGCATCAACCCCATGCCATTATCTATTTACAAGACTTTGGGCCTAGGGGACCCAAAGCCCACTGTAATGCGGTTACTAATGGCCGATCGAACTATGAAAAAGCCCATTGGTGTACTCTATGATGTGCTAGTGAAAGTGGAGTCTTTCATTTTTCAGGTAGATTTTGTGATTCTTGACTGTGAGGTTGATTTTGAGGTTCCCATCATCCTTGGGAGACCATTTCTTGCAACAGGGCGTGCGTTGGTTGATATGGAAAAGGGACAGATAAAGTTCAGACTGAACAATGAAGAAACAACTTTCAATATTTGTAGGTCCATGAAGCAGAGTGGTGAGATTCAAACAGTATCTGCTATAACTTACAGAGTGGAGAGTGGGACAGAAGTGCAAATTGAAGAGCGACCAGGTGTTGAGGCATTAGCAGTAGTTATGATGAATTTCGATAGTGATGGTATTGAAGAATATGATGAGTTGGTAGCCGCACTCGATAGGTGTGAATATTTGTCCAAACCAAAGAAGTATGAGTTAGACATGAAGAATCTCGAGTCCCCACCCGCAATACCATCTATTGTGGAGGCACCGAAACTGGAGCTTAAGGCTCTACCACCGCATTTGAGGTATGTATACTTGGGCAGAGAGAATACTTTGCCGGTTATCATTGCGGCAGATATGAATGCGAGACAAGCAGAGTGCTTGGTGACTGTGTTAAAGAGGTTCAAGCGAGCTATTGGGTGGACTATTGCAGATATTATTGGGATTCCTCACGGTATTTGATCTTACAAAATCCAACTCATGCCAGATCATAAGCCCAGTATCGAGCACCAGAGAAGATTAAATCCACCTATGCAAGAGGTAGTTAAAAAGGAGATCATCAAGTGGCTGGATGCGGGAGTTATTTACCCCATTGCAGATAGTAGTTGGGTATGTCCTGTGTGGTGTGTGCCTAAAAAGGGTGGTATTATTGTGGTTCCAAATGAAAGAAATGAGCTCATTCCAATGAGGCCCCGTTACTGGATGGAGAGTTCATATGGATTACCGGAAGTTGAATACGTGGACAGAAAATGATCATTTTCCTATGTTGTTCATGGACCAGATGTTGGATAGACCTGCAGGAAAGGGTTGGTATTGTTTTCTTGATGGGTATTCAGGCTACAATCAAATTTCTATAGCTCCAGAAGATCAAGAGAAGACCACCTTCACTTGCCCTTATGGGAATTTTGCGTTCAAAAGGATGTCATTTTGGTTGTGCAATGCTCCAGCAACCTTCCAGCGCTGTATGATGTCTATATTTACTAATATGGTGGAAGACACTATTGAAGTGTTCATGGATGATTTTTCAGTTGTAGGTGATTCTTTTGATCGTTGTCTGGATCATTTGGCTGAGGTGCTTAAAAGGTGTGAAGACTGCAACTTGGTGCTGAATTGGGAGAAGTGTCATTTTATGGTTAAAAAAGGTATAGTGTTGGTTCATCGAATTTCAGAGAAAGGTATTGAGGTTGATAGAGCTAAAGTTGAGGTAATAGAGAAGATTCCGCCACCCATTTCTGTAAAAGGTGTTAGAAGTTTTCTTGGGCATGCAGGTTTTTATAGGAGATTCATCAAAGACTTTTCAAAAATTGCACACCCATTGTGCAAACTGCTCGAAAAGGAGTATAAGTTTGATTTTGATGATGCTTGTTTGAGAGCATTTGGAGAGTTGAAGGAGAAGTTGATTACTGCACCTATCATTATTTCACCTGATTGGGAACAATCGTTTGAGGTAATGGGTGATGCAAGTGGAGTGGCGCTTGGTGTGGTACTAGGACAGAGGAAAGAGAAAATTCTTCACCCTATTTACTGTGCTAGCAAAGCTCTAAATGTGGCCCAGAAGAATTATACTGTGACCGAACAAGAACTTCTTGCAGTGGTTTTTGCATTCGAGAAATTTTGATCCTACTTGCTTGGTACTAAGGTCATAGTACATACTGACTATTCTGCATTGAGGTATTTGATGGCCAAAAAGGATGCAAAACCAAGATTGATTAGATGGGTATTGTTGCTGCAAGAGTTCGATTTTGTGGTAAAAGATAAAAAGGGGACCGAAAATTAAGTTGCCGATCACTTATCCAGATTAGAGGAAGAGGCTATGCTAAAGCTTGGAATAAGGCTGAAATTAATGATGCTTTTCCAGATGAATAGGTATTGGCTGCTTCTCATGATCTAATTCCTTGGTTCGCAGACTTTGCTAATTATTTGGTAAGCGATATTGTGCCCCTGGATTTGTCTTTTCACCAAAGGAAAAAGTTTATGCATGATGTGAAGAAATTCTTTTAGGATGAGCCTTACTTGTATCGTAGTTGTGCTGATGGATTATCCGTCACTGTGTGCCCGAGGTTGAGATGTTAAGTGTACTTGAAGCATGCCGTTAATCGCCTGTTGGTGGGCACCATAGTGGTATTCGGACTGCACATAAGATTTTGCAGTGTGGGTACTACTGGCCTACCATCCACTAAGATGCTTATGATTTCGCCAAGTCCTGTGATCGTTGCCAAAGAGAAGGTAGGATTTCAAAGAGGCAAGAGCTGCCTATGAATCCTATATTGGTGATAGAGTTGTTTGATGTATGGGGCATTGATTTTATGGGTCCATTTGTGAGTTCATATGGGATGAAGTATATTCTTGTTCGGTTGATTATGTATCGAAGTGGGTGGAAGCAGTTGAGCTCCCCAACAATGAAGGTAAAAGTGTCACCACATTCTTGAAAAAGAATATCTTCTCTAGATTTGGTACACCGAGGGCTATTATTAGCGATGGAGGTTCTCACTTTTGTAATAACTAGTTCAAGGCACTACTTGAGAAATATGGTGTCCGCCACAATGTAGCACTCCTTACCATCCACAGACTAGTGGGCAAGTTGAAGGGTCCAACAAAGAAATCAAACAGATTTTGGCAAAGACTGTGAATACTCATAGAACGGATTGGTCAAGGAAGCTTGATGATGTTCTATGGGCCTATCGCACTGCATGCAAGACTGCAATAGGTATGTCTTCTTACCAACTTGTATATGGGAAGTCTTGTCATTTACCGGTAGAGCTAGAGCATAAGGCGATGTGGGCAATGAAGAAGCTAAATTTGGATTAGGGCGCCGCATCAAATCAAAGAATGAATGACTTGAATATGCTTGATGAGTTTCGCCTAAAAGCTTACGAAAGTTCAGCCTTGTACAAAGAGAAGATGAAGCGGTATCATGATCAAATAATTGAAAAGAGTGAATTTGTGGTTGGTGATCTTATGCTTCTATTCAACTCTAGGTTGCGCTTGTTTCCAGGCAAAGTCAAGTACAAATGGACTGGGCCATTTTTGCTCACAAAAGTGCTCCTCCATGGAGTGGTTGAGCTTGAGAATAGTGAAGGAACAAGGTTCATCGTAAACGGGCAAAGGGTCAAAATCTACCTGGGAAATGCTGAAAGTGTGCAAGAAGTGATTGAGGCCTACAATCTTGATGAAGTCTGAGTAATCAAGAAACCTGCATCGTGCCACAACGTTAAATCAAGCACTATTTGGGAGGCAACCCAAGATGTACAATCTAGTCAACGATAGGTTTCTGTTTTCCATTTAGTAGTCTTATTTGTTTAATTGAGTCTTTGTATCAATTTAGATAGGTGTTTTAGTTTTTTTCAGTGTTGGTTAGAATTAGCATAGAGTCCACGTCTAAAAAGTGTCCAGAAAATGTAAAAAGGATAGCCTATTGGTTGCTACATGTGCAGGTACACCATGAAAAATCTGTAGAAAATGGTCTGGTGCAGAGGTCTACGGACCTCATCGACGGTTCGTCGTTCAATCCACGGACTGTGGATGGTGTCCATAGATCCCAGGTAAGCCTCTAAATGTTTTCTAAGTGTAAGAGTGATCTACGGTACTAATCCATGAACCGTAGATTGATTCACGAACCGTAGATCGACTCATGGACCGTAAACGGGGTCTCATGGGTCCAAACCCTATATATGTCTAACCCGACCCGGAACCCCTCATTTAAAAACTCCCCTAATTTCAAATCATTTCCACTTCCCTCCATTCACTCTTAACCCATTTCAACCATTCCATAACCTCCCTTAATCACTCCTTAACTCCCCCATAAAATCATCCCTTCCATTCCCCCCATAATTCCCACAATTCCTTTCCACTCCGAATACAACTCATTCCATATTCAACAAAAGGGTCCGGTGTTGGGTTAGTAACGAAGAGGTGATTCATTGGTCTTGCAAGCTTAGTGTCATCACACAATCACCCCACTCCTCATTGCTTGTAACGTAATAAACTTTCCCCTCACTTTGAATTTCGGTTCATAAATTGAATATAGAAAGTCAAGAGTTGGGTTCTTGACCTTGGGTAATTGTTAGATGAAATTGCATGATAAAATTGGAAGTTACAATATCCTTGGAACGATAGATAGTGATTGTGCTGCCTTGTTGTATGTGATTATAAGTCTACATGTAAGTTTCAACTTAGGGTTCCACAGTTTGTCTTAAATACTTGTTCAAATGATTAATTGAAATCCTGAGAATGACAAACTAGTAGGATTCAATGTTGAAATGCATGGTTAGACTAGATATTGTTGAAAATGGTCTAAGATGTAGACTTGCAAATAAAGAATGGCTAAAACCTGGCACAGATCGCATCCACGATACCCTGTCTATGGACCATAGATCAATCTACGGACCGTCGATTGGGTTCGTGGGTTGACGCACTTGAAAATCTCACAAAGTGTGAACCACGGATATGGACTGTACATCTGTGGTTTCCATCTGCGACCAATTTGTTGGCCTTCTGATCCACGGAAGGGTTCCACGAACCGTAGATCAGTCTACGGACCGTCGGTCTCCTCCGTGGATGACCATTGTAGCCTCTGTCTGAATTTTTTTTTTTAATCTTTATTACTGATCGTTTTTAGTTCTAAAGTTTTTTTTAGTGTGTTTTTAGTTAGTTTTAGTATTAATATCACTTTCACAAGTACGATGGCACCCAAGAAGCTTGTCACCTACTCAAAGCAGGGCAAGTCAAAATATGTTGCCCCTAGCTTCAGGTTGATCGATAAGGACAAGACACAGAAAAAGATCCAGCATACATTCCTCCCAACACAAGGACTTCTCCCACTGCACTCCGAGCCACCAGAGGCACCCCCCGGAAGGTCATTCCCAAGGTAGTCACTATCTCCCAGTCTGATAAGGAGCATACACTGATCGGGTCACCAACTGGGTTTGCTTCCAGTTCAGCTACTGGGTCTACGTCTGGCTCCGAGTCTGCCCATGCTTCGGGCTCTGAGTCCAGCCATGCTTTAGGGTCTGAGTGTACTCATGCTTCGGGGTTCAATGCCAAGTCAGCCACAGAGTCCAGCTAGAATAAACAAGCTGGCTCATCTGATAAGGCCACTAGCTCAGAGTCAGTACCCCTACCAAGGAATGAGAACCCTACTCCAGTGGCCGGTGAGCCAAACAGATGGTGTGTTGAGGGCCAATGGCAAATCTATCGGGATGCCAAGATGATTAATGACAAAGAGAAGATGGCCCGAATTGTTACAGAGGACTGCAGAGTCCTCACAGGGAGCTTACACACTGTCCCCAACATCCACCGGCTTTTTAACCTTCACAAGTGTGACTGGATGGCCCGATACCTAGGTACTTATAGTGAGGAGATGGTCCGGGAGTTCTACGCCTTCTATGCCGCCACTCTCCGTGGTTCGATATCCAAGCGGTCAAAGCCCATAGCCCAGGACTCTCTCACTTCCACCATGGTCCGGGGTTGTCTGGTGGACATATCACATGCCACCATCAGCCGCTTTCTCTATGGTTTGACCACAGGTCATTCTTGGACACTAAACACAACGGAGTTTGAGTACAGATGGGACATCGTGCGGAGCGGTGCTTTCTAGAGAAATGTTGAACATTAAGAGGCTGTAATACTATGGTTGGGCAAGTACATTGCTGCAAATGGCGAGCGTGCAGAGTGGGTCGCCACACCTCGATTAGGTATCCGTAAGGCCACATTGAATTTTGTGGCCAAGTTCTTGTGGTTGTTGGTGCGTAACAGAGTGTCACCGACAAAAGCTGACAAGCAACTCACATAGGACAGAGCGGTCATGGTTGCAGCACTGGTAGCAGGAATGAAGATTGACTTTGTCCGCATGCTGCTGGCAGAGATTCACGAGAGGGCATTTAAGACCTCCACTACTTACCCTTTTCCATGTTTGATTTTTCAATTATGCAGGGACTCTAGAGTGCCGATATGGCATTGTGATAGGTTGAGCCACCCTACAGGGACTTTGGACATAGGCCTCATTCGAGATGAGGCAAATATGGTGGCACCTCGCAGAGAGCCCCAGGTTGAGGTACCTCCCTTGGGCGCAGATCTCACAGATACGGTGGGGCAGGAACAGGGCGGTGATCCCATTATACCATATCACTCTGATATTGTCCCGACCTCCTCTTCCCAGGCCGCTAGTATGGCTCCTAGTTCATCCCAGTCCACACCACAGTTAGGAGCTACTGTTGTCCCATTGGCTAAAGTACAAAAATTAGAGGGTCAGATGGCCACACTGTTGTATCACATCCAGCCGTGGATGCAAAAGTTGATAGCCGAGTTCGAGGCCAGAATGGAGCGAAGGATGGAGGGCATGATGGACCGGAAGATCCGGACTGTTAATAAACGTCTTAATGCCTTTGAATTGCGACTCCTCAAGCGATCAGCCCCGACCATAGATTTATCTGCTTTACAGGCTGAATTATCCAGTCTCCGAATTGACGTTGATGCCATTTTTTCCACCCCTATAGTTGAGCCTCAGGCAGAACCTACTGCACTGGCTGATGATACAGTGTTGGATGTTATATTCAGTGGGACCGTCGAGGAGGGGCTTGAGCCTACACATGCCAATTGTAAGAGGCATCGTTCTAGTCGCACTAAGGAGCAGAAAGCTCAAAAGAGACAGCGTAGGCAGGAGAAGAAGGCCAGGAAGGCTTCGATTTTAGATGAAGAGTTACGCCAACAGAGGGTGCGTGAGAGTACTGCAGGGGCATCAAGTTCTGCCCCAGTTGTAGAGGTCCCACCTGTTGTGAGGGACGTTGTGAGCACCAATGATTGTGCTATGATGGATAATATGGGCACTACTGAGGGTGACCCTACTATTGTTCCAGCGGGCTCCGGGAAACCTGACTCACTCGCTCGTTCATGATTCTTTGGTGCTATGCGCCATAGGTTTGCTTCACCTAATTCACTATCTTTTACTGTTCTTGTATGCGTTGGGGACAATCACATCTATTTTGTTGGGAGTGGGGTAAATGGATTGTGAGTGATGGGGTGAAGTCTAAGTAACCCAACTCATAAATCCTCTCTTGGGATTTTTTTGCCTGTGTTTTTTTGCCCCAAAAGACTGTTTAATTTTTGTTAAACCGACATGTGTTAAGATTGTATGTATACAAGCATTGAAGCATGATGGCTTACAAAAAATATACCCGTCCAAATTTTGTGATGTGTGCTAGAATTGGTAGGCTAAGACAAGTTGAATGTGTTGGCTCTGAGTATGACATGATAATGAATCAACTTGATGGCATGACTTAAGCTGAAACTTGAACTGGGTAATCTGATAATGAAAATATGTGCCAAGTGTGTGTGAGAATAATGATTGTTCAAACAGTTATTATGCAAAACTAGAACTTGCCTGGTTAGTCCTGCTAAGACAATTCATTTTAGAAGCTAGGAGGTGATCATAGGCCCTTGTTCTGATAAGTCCACAAATTGCCTAAATGAAAGATCCAACCAAATGAAATAAATTCTCCCTTTGATCCAAATGCTTTGTGCCTAAAATTAGACCATTTCTTTATAAACCCCGAACTCACCTTCCCATATATC
Source organism: Solanum stenotomum (assembly GCF_019186545.1). Lineage (NCBI taxonomy): Eukaryota > Viridiplantae > Streptophyta > Magnoliopsida > Solanales > Solanaceae > Solanum > Solanum stenotomum. The sequence goes on from NC_064285.1 coordinate 21,168,677, forward strand.
TACTATGTTGGCTCTGGTCCCTCCTTGGATATGTGCACCTCGACTTAGGTCAAAAGGAGGGTGGCTAATGTAAAAGGTAACTTCAATCTTGGCCTTGACCAAATATCGGGTATTGTGCACCACAACCAATGGAAAATCCATAAGTTGAGGGTGGCTATGAAAGAGGAAGTCGAAGAAAAAATGGGTATGAAAAGAGTTTGATGTTAAAAGAAAGAAAAGAAAGGAACTGATGTGACTTGTTGAAAGCTAAAGAAAAAGCAGAAAACGCAAGAAAGAGATAAAAGTGAAAAGTAAAAAGATCTGCAAAGCCTAAAGTCATATCCATGGTTGAAGAAAATCAAGGGAAAGAAAGTAAAATGGTAGGATGACAGAAATAGGGCAGAAAGAGGTTGAAAGCCTAGTGTAATGTCAAGGAGGGAAGAAAGTCACCAAGAAGTACCCAAATGTACCACACTTGATCCTGAGCCTACGTTACAAGCCAAAAAAGTCCTATAGTGATCCTAGAGTCTAAATTGAGGAGTCTAAGCAATGAAAATAAGGGCAAGCCTATGGTACTGAGCACCAACTGTAGTTGAAGTTAATTTTGAGTGTGATAGTTGAATGAATTCTTGTACTCAAAGTCATAGTCATTGTGTGAAAGAAAAGGGATTTCGTTTGAAGTAAGGGCGCTAGTTGCATTTTCGGAAGGTTGGTACTTTGGTGATAGTAAAACAGTGTATGTTGTGTGTTGCTTGGTCGATTGTTGTCATGGTTTGATCCACATGGATTTCGTTTGAAGTAAGGGCGCTAGTTGCATTTATTGAATTCTTACAATTTGTTCTACAAACCCCCCCCCCCTTTTATTACTTGTTTCTAGAAGTAATTTGACTAATTGAATATAATTGTTGGTTAAAGTAAAGTCTAAACAATTTTCCTCGTAGAATCGACCCCAACCTACAAGTTGGGTTCTTTACTTGATAAAGATCGCTTATACTTCTTTAGGGAGGTGTAATTTGAGCGTATCAGTCTTGTGTGAATTGCATAATGTGTGTTTGATTTTGTTTTCGGAGGTTATGGGCTTGAGTTTGGAAAATGGGGTTGAAATTTTGCATATTAGGCAGTTCGGCGAGCTGGATCGAGCTCGTCGAACGGCCTAGCGGTTCTCCAACATCCCCCTTGATCGCCTTTAATTTCGTATCTTGTCTTAGTTGGAATCTGTAACTTTTGGTGGGAATCCTGAGCTCGCCAAATGTTTCCTTTGATCTCCATTTTTATGCCCCTAACCCCTAAAACACACTGTTAATTTCAGCGGGCTAGTCTAAGCTTGCCGAGTGATGTCGGTGATTCACCAAAGGGCCCTGCACATCGCCGACCTGTCATTTTTATGGAAATTTTTCAAGCCAATCCTTTCGACGAGCCTGATCTGGCTCGCCAAAGCGATTTGGCGACTCATCGATCAGTTCAGTGAGTCTTTATGCAACCTTAAATGCTGGAACTTTTCTTGAATGATTTCTAACTCTTTTTTATGCATGTTGAAGATATGGCTAGACCCAAAGTACCGGGACAAGACATGTCGCCCCACAAATGGGCAAAGGGAATCGTCATCAATGAGGATGCAGTGGCATCCAAAGCAAAGGCAACTAAACTTCCTACCACGGGTGGGAAAGGCAAAAGAAAGGGCAAGGCGCATGCAACTGCATCTCCAGAGGTCAGCTCCGACAGTGAAGGAGTCTACGCGACTCACCTCACCACTTTTGAAAGTGAGAGGGAACACTAGGATCCTTAGGCTGTTATCTTTGACCCTGAGGATGATCAGTTGTTATTGGTCCAGGGAGCTGAAATGCGCTCCAATAGGATACATGATCCATCTAGGATCTGAGTGCCTGAGACCACTACTCCTTCTCCAGTTCCAGATCATGTTGTGGTCCTAGCACCACCTACACAGGGTCCTCCTCCCCGGTTGCTCAACAGATTAAAGGCTGAGGGACTAAGGACTATCATTAAGGAGAAAAGGCTGTTTATAGATGGAGCGATAGACCAGTACCTTGAAATATGGCGGAACCTAAAGTCCCATAAGTTTGAGATCTTTACTAAACCCCAGGGATCTTATATTCCTACTTGGGTCCGAGAATTCTACACTGCCTATGGAGCTTTAGTGCCACATGGGAAGAAGAAGGCTGCCACTTTCAAGCCAGTCAACTATGTAGTTGTCAGGGGAAAGAAGGTGAAGTGTGACAGTGATGATATAAACATTGTGTTAAAATACACTGAAAATATTACAGATGACTATCAATACATGATCAAGACAAAATCCGTAGATGACATGAAGAAGTGGCTGGCTCCTCTCCTTTCAGATGGTACTCCTAAGGGGATTGAGGTCAGGGTGCCCATATAGAAGAAAGATCTAAATATGGCGGCGAGCTTCTGGTTTTGGTTTATTAGTAGCACAATCATGCCATCCTAGAATGAGTCTATCCTCCGCCACATGAAGGCGGCCGTCTTGGTTCTATCATTGATGGGACGAGCCTCAACTTAGGTATGATCATTGGACAAGAGATGGCCATGAGGTCCAAGTAGCCCCAAACATCTCTCCCTTTTCCGATGTTGATCACCGAATTGTGCAAACAAGCCCGTGTGCTTTGTGATGAAAAAAAGGACGTGAAAGTGATTTCCCACATCCTTTACCGACATCCGATGGATTGAGGCTGAGTATTTGAAGGATGAGGTTGAGAAAATAAGGCAGCCACGGTAGATATATCCCCGATTGTTGATATTGAGACAGTACATGCAGAGGCAGTATTGCCTACTCTAGCCTCTAGGCCTTCATGTATTTCTAGCACTTCCCCTTTCATGGCTCCGAGTTCTTTTGCTGCTGCCTTGCCTCCTAAGTTTGCTTCTAGTACTACTTCCCGGCCTCTACTCACCAAGGCCATACTGCTACATATGGGGCACCTAACCCATTTTGCTGATGTACGTGCCTCCAGGCTAGAGGCCATAGTACCTGGGATGATAGAGAGAGCCCTCACCACAGTTGTGACACCTCTTAAAAAGTCTATTAATGCCCTCACGGAAAGGATAGAGGTGTGCGAGATATTTCAGGGAGCCACTCATCAGGTGACGACCTTGAAGACCACAATTGCTGAGTTGAGAAAGGATGTGGACCAGCTAAAGTCCACAGATATGTCGATGATTTTTGGGACCATGGAGATCCATGATGACTTGGACACAGGTATACCAGCTTATTTTGATGTCCCTTCGGCTACCACCAGAGATGAGGTTAGAGTAGAGGATGTGTCTGCAGAGTCTGAGGCTGAGACTAATGAGGAGGATCTCGGTATCAAGGAGGAGACTACATATGATTGCGTGACTGAGGTTGAGGAGGAGGCTATGGTGCATTCAGCCATTCAGCCTTCGTTGAGAGAGACTTCCATGGGAGGCTCTAGTGGAGACAGTGTTGCTGTTACCCCGGGCGCTGATGCCTAAGATCAGAGTGTGACCCCGGGCATTGATGCCCTGACAGACGGAGCAACTGTGTAGACATGATCATTCTTTACCTCCATCTCTGTTGTTTTTGTGATTTTTGTGTTGTTAGTTGCATTTGAGGATAACTGTTTTTCTTTTGTGGGTGAGGTGAGGTATTTTCATACCTACCTCTTATGTTTTGATTTTTTTTTGTGAATATTGGTGAATTTGGGTTTTGTGATCTATATATGTATTTTAATTTCAAATTTTGTGGATGTTTTAGCTTATGGCTCCTTGTTTTGAATGGAAATGATTTTAACCAATTTTGAAAAATTTGTGCCACCTCTTTTGTGTATGAATGTGGCTGTTTTTGTGTAAATTTGAGTATTGGTTATGATCAATACCGATGACTAATATAGTGCTCTTAATTGAACAAAATGAATGTGCATCTACGATGAGCCCAAATAAAGTTGCATAGACAATGTGTGGACTTTTTGCATCTCATTGTGACTAGCCGATTATCGAATGAGACTCTTGTGATGAACATTGCACACTAGCTAGAAAGTGTGGAGTCTAGTTTGATATTGGTGTCGTTGCCTTGTGTTTTGAGATTACTCTAAACCATTGTGTGATGACACCTAGAATTTACCCCGTTGGTCCGGTTGACTAAGTGATGCAAGCACTTGAAATGATCTTAGGCAACAATTGTGATCCCTCTTTTGTGGCCAACCTTATGAGATATGTGAACCTTGCTTGAACCCCTTGAGCCTTATCCCTTTTCTTGGAAGAAACTTGAACAATTGTGATCCCTCTTTATCTATGCACCCATAACTCTCATGAAGTGTGGTTTGTTTGAATAACCAACTTAGGCCAAAAGCCTAAGTTGGGGTGTGGTGAAAAGAGAAGGAAAACCAAGAAGTGTAAAAAATTCCCCCCTTTGAAAATGGTTTGAAAAAGATGGAACCCCTCCATGTAAAAAAAAGAGAAGAGAAAAGAAGCAAAGAAAAAGAATGAAAAAGTTGTGAAATAAGCGATGAAACTTGCAAAAGAAATGGGGTATCCGGAAATCCTTGTGAAAGTGAATAATGTGGTGGATTATGAGCATGTTTCAAATGTTAAAGAAAAGGAGAAATGTGATGTTCAGGCCACACTTCATGAGGGTAAAATCCACTGAGCCTAAATAACCATACATTTACACTCAGCCCCGTTAAAAGCCTTGAAAAGACTTTTGTGATCTTGAGTGAGCTGAAATGAGTGTTGATTGGAAAATAAGGGCAAGCCTATGGGTGAAGTCATGCATGTATTCATCTTTGTGAGTGTGAGAATCGTATGTGATCCCGAAACTATAAATGGTTGAAGAACTGTGTGTGAATATGGAATCATCCTTTGTGTGAGTGCATTTGTGAACCTTTGTTGAGCTTGAACTTGCATTTGAAAGAAGTATTGTGAACTTGAGCATCTTTGATAATGGCGAGTCACAATTTGAATCTTTGAGTGCACAATTGATCATTGCATGAGTAAATTGAACCTTGTTGTGTGCATTCATGTTGACTCTTATGTAGCACTGTTTCAGACATCTTTTTGAACTTCTGAACTTGAATTTTACTTGAGGACAAGAAAACATTTAAGTTGGGGTGTTGATGAGTCCAAGATTTGGACTTATTTAGGGATTTGTTTTGATAGATTTTGTGTCCTCAAATGCTTAATTTGTGCCATACACTGATGATAAATCCTTGATTTTCAGGTATATAGATTAAGGAACAAAGCAAGGACACCAACATGCAAAAAAGAACAAAACAACTGAAGAAATGAAAAAAAGCAAGCCTAGTTATCGCCAAGGGAATTTGGTGAATTGTCGAGTGGCTATCAAACCACCTAAAGTTCCAGTGTGCCAAGCCCTGAAGAAAAGTACCAATTAGGCGATAAAAAGGAGCAGCCGGCGGATCGCCGAGTAGTTCTGCAAAGCCAAGATAGATCGCCCAAAGTTACAGACCTTGAGAATGGTGAATGTCATGGTGAAAAGGTGATGGAAGAGATCAAAGGGCGGCTCACCGAGTGGTTCGGCGAGCTTGACTTACTTCGCCGAGTGGCCATTCGTGGCTTATTCTCGGTGAATATAAATTACATTTTGAACATTAATTTAGTATCAAATTTTTATATTGGACATAAAATTTGCAATACATTTTAGTCTAGATTGGTTTTCTAAGGACACTTGAGGGTTTTGAGACTAAATTTGGAGATTTTGCAAGTGAGTTTCGAATTTTCTTCGAATTGGAGCGTTGTAAATCTTGAATTCCTCTTACCCAGTTGATGGCTAATCAATTTGGTAATATTTTTTATCTTTTTATGATGGTCGGCTAAAACCCCAATTTATGGGGTGTGATCATGTGATTATGGGCTGAAATAGTTTATAGGTATTGCTAATTACTAGTTTAAATGCTATTTAAAAGTGAATTTAATCATTAATCGTGATTTAATTTATGAATTGTAGTTGTAAATGCAGTTCTATATTTGTGTTTTTGGCTTGCGAGAGAGAGAGAGGTTTTAGAACTAAGATTATTGATTGATGGTTTGTGGGTATTGGGTTGATATGGGTTTAGCTTGAGAGAGTGAATCCTAAACCCAATCCCACACATTTAGCTTGAGAAAGTGAATGAATTAAGGTGTGGGTTGGTCTTCATTGTCGTGCTTGTTGATGTTCGAAAGAAATCACATGATTCGGGGTAGTTGTTCGAGAGAAAACTCTCCCTTTATAGTCTAGCCTACTCACTGATATTTAGTTATATACTAGTAGTTGCAATTACCCATATGTCTATATTTGCCTATAATCGATCACATCCCGAGAACCTATATCCCTATTGTTATTTAAAATCATTTGAGACTGTTTGTAGTTNCGAGAGAAAACTCTCCCTTATAGTCTAGCCTGCTCACTGATATTTAGCTATATACTAGTAGTTGCAATTACCCATATGTCTATATTTGCCTATAATCGATCACATCCCGAGAACCTATATCCCTATTGTTATTTAAAATCATTTGAGACTGTTTGTAGTTGTTAATTACAATCAAATCCCCCCATTTGACATTCGTGTCACCTCTTTGATTTGATATTTCTTTTTCCGATAATGTGTATTCCTATGGCTGATTAGACCACATTCATACTTCTTAATCAAATTTAAAACACGTACCACTCCCTGTGGGATTTGACCCCAACTCATTTAGTTGGGTTTATACTAATTTATGATCGTTGACACTTAGAATTGGAAGAAATGTCTTTGAAACGTTATTAATCAAGATTGCTACTAGATATCCTGCCTCAACTCACGTATGGGCATCCATCTCAAGAGATTGTTACTAGAAGCCCCTCCTCAACTCACGTATGAGTTTCCATCTTAATCAATATCCATCTCAACCCAACATCATTCATAAGATAGCTTATAGATTCAATAGGTGAGAATAGTCTTTCAATCCTAAGAATCCCCATATTGTGAGAGAAACTTCCACAACATGTCATCTTCATTCATATGTGTATAATTGAGAATAGCCTTTTAATCAACACATCATCATAATCATAATCATAGAAACTTCATTCATAAGTGTGTATATGTATGTGAGAATAGCCTTTCAACAACACCACAATTACATCATAGTCATAATCACATTACTCTCAACGTGTTCATAAAACATATACATAAATCTCATAATTATGCATAATTCTCATAAATTACCCTTCAAGGACCATAGATCATGATTCATCAACACATCTAGAATTACTACATTAGACATAGATAATAACATAATTCAAGTAATCAATTCATTACATTCATAATTCTATAACATTCTACTTGCATCAATCAATACCCACACTTTAAGATCCAATTTGAGAAAATAGGGCAATTCATTGATTCTTGAGGAATTCAACTTAAAATCATGTAAAATCATCAATATATCCATAAACAGATATAATGCAACCTTTAAAAATGAATTTGAAAGGAATCCATGAGATTGAAGTCAAACCCTAACTTTTGGGTTTTCTAGCTTTGAAATTAGAGGTTTTGAAGGGGCTCCATGGGTGAAGTCTACCCATAGATGAAGGGCTACCATACCTTATTGAAGATTTCCCATGAATTTGAGGAGAAAAACTTAATTCTCCAACCCTAGCTTCACCTTTCTTCTTCTTCTTCCTTGGAATTCTAGAGAGAGGATTTTGTGCAAAGTTGGTTATGGATTTTGGGTTTTGGTATTTATGAGGTGAATGGGTTGGTTAATGACTTAAAAAGTCTTATATAGCTGAATTAATACTATACAAAACGACTCCACTTAATATTAACTAAAAAGGAAATTACCTAAAGACCCCTAGCCTTTGCCGACTTAAGACAGTCCCCTAGTCCCCATCCACGACCACCACCTACGGGGCGTGGACTGACCCATGGCCGGTACTGGTAGGGGCGTGGGTTGGGGACTGGGACTTCACACTTGAACCTTGACCTACGAAGCTCCACCCACAGAGCGTGGACCACCCTACGGGGCGTAGGTCCCATCGGTGCATCCACTATTTTGGGCAGTTTGGAGGATTGTTTTAGGGTCTTCCTCAAGGACCCTTGGTTGGTCTTTGGGGAGTCGTACCTTGACGTTAAATTGCTAAACCCTTCATTCTAAGTACGAGAAGCAAATTTTACGACTCTAACACTTATGACAAGGTCTATTTAAGCCTACTAGTTTTCAGGGTGTTATAGTTTGACCCCACACAGTAGCAAACTAGAGCATCGGTACTGGCGGGCAACGGTAATAATGGTAGAGGACGTCCCTAAAGTGGTCGATGAGGGAATCAACAAGGTTGTAGAGGCCGGGGAAATGGTAATGCTGGTAAAGAAGCAGTGTAGTCAGGCAAGGAGGTTATCCTTGAAGATGACATGGCTCAGTGTTATGCCTTTCCGGGAAAGAGCGAGGCAGAGTTATTTGATGTAGTGATCACATGTACTATTATTGTGTGTGACCGGATGGCTACTACTTTGTTTGATTCGGGTTCTTATTCATATATATCAGTTCAGTTTGCCTTGGGGTTTGATGCGGTTTGTGATGTACTTGATGCCCCCATCCAAGTTTCTACCCCAGTTGGAGAGTCTGTTATAGTCACCCATGTATATCGTGTATGTCCTATTTTGTTTATGGGCTTTCACACTTGGGGTTGATTTGGTTATTTTGAATATGACTGACTTTGATATAATCTTAGGCATGACTTGGTTGTCCCTATATTATGTTGTCCTTAATTGTAATACTAAGTCCGTGACTCTAGAGATCCCGGGTAGGGAAAAGTTAGAGTGGGAAAGGGTGTAAAATTCCTAAGCCAGTTAAGGTCATATCTTCTATTCGGGCTAGGAAACTGGTGGGGCAAGGGTGTTTGGCATTTTTGGCTCATTTTCGAGATGTTGTTGTTGAGTCTCCCTTTATTTAGTCTATTCCTATAGTGTTTGAATTTAGGGAAGTATTTCCTACTGATTTACCTGGTATGCCTCCAAATAGAGATATAGATTTCTGGATTGACTTGGAACTGGGCACTCGCGCCATCTCTATTCCTCCCTATCGCATTGCTCTGGTAGAATTGAGAGAACTTAAGGCTTAAATCCAAGAGCTTCTTGATAAAGGTTTCATCCATCCTAGTGCTCCCCCATACGGTGCTCCTGTCTTGTTTATTAAGAAGAAAGATGGTAGTATGAGAATGTGCATAAACTATCAACAATTAAATAGGGTCACCATTCGAAATAAGTATCCATTGCCTCAGATTGATGATCTCTTTGACCAGTTGCAAGGTGCGTCTGTTTTCTCTAAAATTAATCGAAGGTCTGATTACCATCAGTTAAAGTTAGGCCTGAGGATGTACCAAAAATGGCTTTCAGGACCCGCTATGGGCACTATGAATTTCGAGGAATGTCATTTGGGTTGACAAATGCACCTACAGCTTTCACGAGTTTAATGAATGGTGTGTTCAAACCATTTCATGATTCCTTTGTTATCGTGTTTATTGATGACATATTAGTTTATTCAGAAAGTGAGGAAGAGCATGCTGCCATCTTCGTATATTTTTTGGTGTCCTTGGGAGACAAAAAGTATATGCTAAATTTTCCAAGTGTGAGTTCTGGTTGACTTCAGTTGCCTTTTTGGGGAATGTGGTTTCAAAGGAAGGGGTAATGGTAGATCCCTAAAAGATTGAAGCAGTCAGGAATTAGGTTAGGCCTTGTTCTGTGACTGAAATGAGTAGTTTTGTGGGGCTCGCCAGCTAATATCGCCGGTTTGTGAAGAATTTTGCTTCCATCACCACGCATTTGACAAGGCTAACCAAAAAGGAGGTAACTTTCGAGTGGATTGAAAAATGTGAAGAGAGCATTCTAAAGCTCAAGACTCTTCTGACCACATCACCTATTTTAGCACTACCGGTGGAAGGTAAATATTTCATTTTTTATTGTAATGCTTCACATTCAGGCTTGGGTGTTGTGTTGATGCAGGATAAGAATGTCATAGCTTATGCATCGCGGCAGTTGAAGTTACATAAGCGAAATTATCCTACGTATGATTTGGAGTTGGTAGCGGTAGTATTTGCCCTTAAGATCTGGCGGTATTACCTTTATGGGGTCAAGTGTGAGGTGTTTACTGACCACCGTAGCCTACAACATGTATTCACTCAAAAGGACCTAAATCTGAGACAACGAAAGTGGATGAAGTTACTTGAGGAGTATGATGTTACCATTCAATATCATCCGGGTAAGGCTAACATGGTGGCAAACGCATTAAGTCAGAAGGCAGTGAGTATGGGTAGTCTAGCTTGCTTGTGTGTATCCAAACGACCTTTCGCCAAGGAGATCCAGACTTTGGAGTCTAAGTTCATGTAGTTGGGCATCTCAAAGAAAGGTAGGTTGTTAGCTAGCATTGAGGTTAGGCCCACTTTCATTGAGGAGATCAAGGCCAAACAGTTTGAGGATGAGAATTTGAATGAGCTCAGAAAGAAGACAGTGTCTGGCAAGGCACAAGATGCGACTCTTGATGCGGGTGGTGCTCTCAGTTTTAAGGGAAGACTTGGTTATTTCAGATGATATATTTGGTGTTGTCTTGGAGTTGTTATAGTATTCCAGTGGTTTTAAAGGTACCACCTTGCTTATGAGAATTTATAGAAGGGCTACCATGTGTATTTATTGTTGTTCGACAATCTTAATATTCATCTAGTCATCGAGGTCATGTATCGATTGTGTATGGTTGAATGTGGGAATCATTGGGTCCAATTCTACTTTTCTTAAGGGTAATCTACAATCACAATTCCTAATTTAGCATTTTGATAGTGTTGTTAGAGGGTTTGTATGCTTGGACATATTGCTCGATGGGTGGTATCTTGATTATTTCCTTCTTTGGATTAAATAAGTTTGATTCTCCCTCGATGAGTATCTGATGTCTAAATATCAATTTTTTTATAACTTAATCTCATGGAAATTTATGTTGTGAGATGGAAATGTTGATAAGAACTATGATTGTTTGGGTATTATGAATGTGTGTTGGTTAGTTCAAGTCCACCTCTAATTGTAGCGAGTATTGATTTAGGATTTTATCATGGTTATGTGAGAAAGGATTCATCCTGATGATTGTGTCAATGGCCTTGATAACATGTTGCAGACGTGGGTACGATCAACTTTGGTGGTTATTGGGAATAGTTGTTGTTGTTAGTTAAGTATAAGGAGGAACTGGTTGCAATTCTTGATCGTGATGTCCAGAAGTTGAAGACCAAGGGGATAAAATCCATGAAAGTTCAATGAAAGTATCATCCGGTTGAGGAAGCTACATGGGAAACCAAGAAGGACATGCGGGACAAGTATCCCTAACTATTTGGCGATTCAGATACTACTCTGCTCTTGCCTTAGCCAATTTTTTCTAGTTTATCACTCAAGGACGAGTGATGGGTAAATTGGTATCTATTGTAACGACATGTTTCCGCCGTTATGGAAAAGCCAATGAAGAAAGAATTTGGGCCGAAAAACTTTTGAGTAGTGACTTGGGAGTTCCTAGCCTAGTCCAGATTTGGATGAAATCTGAGTCAGGTGAAGTCTAGGAAAATCTGGTAACGAATTAGAGAGTTTATTATGAATTTGATCACATTAGTGGATAACAAAGATGTTAGGGACCCCGTACGGCTTTACGAAATCAAATTCGGGCGAGTAGACCTCCAAAAACTGATCTTAGCGTGAACAGATAGTTTTTGAACGTCAAGGGTTGAAGGTATGTTATGAAATGGGAGTTTGGAACTCAAATTTTGACTTTCTGTCTCCGTGCAAGCCGCCAGGGCGGGGTTAGTTCCGCCAGGGCAGGGCCGCTGTGGCGAGTTGAGTCTCGCTGTGGCGAGACAGTCTCGACTTAAATCGGGTAAAAACCCAAAAAATGTTATTTTTGCAAACCTTCATTCTTGAGTGCTAAGAGACAACCCATGGCAAGTTCTTGATAGTTTTCCACCATTTCTAGAGCTAAAGGTAAGATTATTACAACCCTAATTCGTTTGTCGATCCGTAGAACTTAGATTTTGGGTAATTATCATTGGGAGAGGGTTTTGACCTGAAATTGATGATGGGAAAAGCCCTAATTTAACATTATGGTCTTGGGTTTGGCCATGGATAGATAGATTGATTATAATCTAGGTAAATTAGGCCTTGTTTATTGATCCTTGCATTAATTGATTGGTTTTAGACCAAGAACAAGCGAAAAAAATCCGAAAAGGGAAGGCTCAAGTGTCTTAGGAGGATTCAAGCTCGGTTCAAGGTAAGTGATAGTTTGATTTCCTATTTGTGTGGTATATGCCGATGCTTCATTGTATGCATGCATGTATGTGAATAGGGAAATGTGAATCAAATCTAATGAAAATGAGTATGTGTAAACGATTGCATGCCATGAACCTAATATACTTGATTGTATGGTTATGAGTAATGTTCATTATGGGTGTTATTGTGATTGTGGTTGTGCTGACTGGATCGGGTGTCACCTTCCGACACATATATTGGATCGAGTGTCACGTTCGACACATATATTGGATAGGGTGTCACGTTTTGACACATATATTGGATTGAGTGTCACGTTCCGACACACTAAAAGTTTGGGTGTGGGTTCCATGAGAGGACCATTGTGATTATTACATACATGCCTATTGTCATTGATATTGGGAACTACATGTTTCTCTTGAAATGATAATTGATCTATGTATTCTGTATATGTGTGTTTACTGTGTTGTGATTGCTTGCCTATGTTTCGCTTACTGGAATAGCCGCGTGATCCTAACAATACATTGTGGTTTGTGTACTAATACTACACTTGCTCGTTCTTTGTTGAGTACAGGGCATCTTCAGGTGGCTACTGATAGACCTCATCTAGGAGATCAGTGATCGAGACCGAATTCAAAGGTGAGCTAGTTCTTTCAGGCTGCCATGGGTCCTCTATTGTTTAGCCTATTCTTTTCGGACTCAGACTTTCTAATTAGATTTACTCATATGTTTAGTTTGGGGTTTGTACCCATTCTCTTAGACTTGTTGGATACTAGTTTTGGTACAATGACTTCCAGGTTCTAGGAGTTGTTTTTCCACAATAGTTGTAGTCGTTTATTTGGACTTACAAAGTTTATGGGAACTCTGTATTTCTTTAGTCATTTAAACCTGCTTCCGTATCTTTAAATGCTTAAGTTTTTGGTTAAGTTACTTAGTCGGGTTGTAGTAATGGTTCTCCCACCGGAGGGTTAGTGTGGGTGCCAATCACGACAATCTGGGTCGTGACGTAGTAGCAAAATAAAAAATGCTAATTAATTTGTAGAATATGGAGGGATGGAAATTGAAAAGGCAAATATTAATTGTGATAAATTCATCAAACGGCCATATAAATANTGGGTGCCAATCACGATAATCTGGGTCGTGACGTAGTAGCAAAATTAAAAATGCTAATTAATTTGTAGAATATGGAGGGATGGAAATTGAAAAGGCAAATATTAATTGTGATAAATTCATCAAACGGCCATATAAATATATATCATGAATAAGAAGAAGTTATGAGGTAAAAATGATTTGTGTTGTTGGGTATCAATGTTGTGTCCAATGGAATTCATTCAAAATCAACAAACAATTGAAAGTATTTGTTGCTTTCGAAAGGAAATTCTGCATATTGAAAGTTGGTATGTATACTCTGATTTCAATGTTTTTCCTTTTTTTTTTTTAAGTGTGTGTTTTAATGGAATATTGATTTTGAATTTGGTAAAATAAATGTTGATATGTATGTCTTTCTTCTATTCTTCATTTATTAATTTACTTGGTATTATATGTCTTGAATTTTAAATTTAATAGAAGAAACATTATGATGCGAGTGTTGATGATGTCACCACTCTTGATTTTGCTTTCATAGAATCGATTTATCTGGAATGAAGGTTATAACACTATATCTAGCTTTATTTTATAAATAGTTGTGAAACAGAGGTTGTTCGACTAACACCTAATATATGTTTCATCATTTTAGATTGAATGAAGCAATTCTTCTATTTAGTCTTTTTTTTTTCCATATGTGTATTTGTCTTATATATATTAGTCTTCACATATTTATGTTTTGCTTACTATAATTTTGAAATTTTATTCAACTTCTAAGTAGTTTCATAACGTAATATTTTTAACTAATATATCTATATAATTATATAAAGTTAGGCATTATAAATGTGATACACAAATCAATAGCAATTTATCAAACTTTATTTATACTTGTATGTTGCAAGCTTGTATTAAGTTACAATGTAAATTCAAATGTATTAATTTTATTTTTTTTCGGATGAATGCCCTATTTAAATTTTAAGAATAATTGTATCAATTTCATACCAAATTTTGGTAATTTTTTTCATTATATAACATGTAATTTCTTTTAAAAATGAAGAAAGAAAAGGATGTATTAAAAATCAGAATTTGGTCTCATAAATAATGGATACATTTAATTGATTTTTTCTATTCTTTTATTCTTCTTTTTCAATTTTTATCTCTTTATTCTTTTAGTTTTTTTTTATTTAAGAGAAATGAAAAAAATCATCATCCTTAAAAAACGTTTGTGTCGCAATTCATACCAAGAAATAAATACCAAAAACAGACTTTAGAAAAGAAAAAAAATGGGTTACATCTCATATCTTTAAATTACCATATATTTTTCGTTAATTATTTCTTTTATGTTACTTATATATTCCAAAGTAAAATAGATTGTTTATATTTAACATGGAATATTTTTTTACATTCATTCTATAAAAAAAAAATAGGATGTTGAAAGAACTATAGAAAGTTGCTTTGTTTTGTTAAGTTACATTTCTTTTATAAAAAATTGATATAATATTAATTATCAATCTTATATTATATTTTTTCTTTTTTATTATATGATTTTTATTCATTTTTAAAATTTTTATTGCAATGAAAAAAGGTAATGAAAAGGGGTAAAGAAAAATGAATATTCATGTGTAATTTGTTAATTAGTAGTCACAACTTACCATATGAAAGACTTTATTTTACTTTTCCTATAATTAATTCTCAATTTTAAGAAATAATAGTAACTTATTTTGATATTACTTCTATTTCTAATAAATTAGCCTAATATGTGGTTATGAGTTTGTCAATATTTGGCTGGCCTTTCATATTCCATTTTGATAGAGGATAAAAGAATCCTTACATGCTTCATTACATTCACCATTTTATTTTATTTAAATACTAAAATATAATGAAATTGCATTATTTTTAGTTTGTTTGGGTTAATATAGTTAGAGGTCGGACATGAATTAAGATTGGATGATAGATTATTTTTTTCTTCAAAATGGGTAATTTTATTTGATTTAGAATTTTCTATCCAATTGAACAGTACATATCACAAGTTTGTAGATGATGGCCGATATGAATGACCGGATATAGTATAACTAAGGGTAAAGCCAACTGTTAAACAAAATTGAGGGATGTTTTTTACACTTCTCCCTACAATTAAATTAAGAGATAATGATAAGATCAAACAATTTAATATGGTGAACATATAATTAATTGAAAATAAAGTTTATTCTAATAGAAGAAACCTTACCTTTATACAAGAACCGGGTTCTTGTACTTTTGTCGAGAAAACAAAACGCATCACAATAAAACAGAGATTTTACCGTGGAAACCTTCCTACCTCAAGGAAGGTAAAAACCACACCACAATCTTATTCACTTCAAGATTCACGTCCTTTTTAGGATTACAACTCAAAAGGAACTAACTCTAGTACCTTTAACTATCCAACAATTAACTACAATCAAAGACTCAACTCTCCAAGAAGTCAAACTCGCTTCTTGTTACAATTCCCTCACAACTCTATCTTAACTCTACCTCCCAAGAAGTCAAACCTACTTCTTGTTACAATTCTCTCAAGACTCTACTCTCCAAGAAGTCAAACTCACTTCTTGTTACACAATCTAGGTACTATTACAACTCAATAATAAACCTAAAACAAATCAACAAAGATTAATAACCCTAGACTTTAATTGATCAGACTTCAACAATCAATAGTTCAAATTTGGACACAACTAGTGAACCTGGTCCTCATATTGTTGTGACGAAGCATGAACCTGGTCCTCGTGTTGCTGTGACGAATCCCTGCAGTTTTGCTCCAATGACTATTGCTCTCAAGATGATGAATTTATTGAATATGCAATAGGTATTGTTCTGGCTTTGCTGGAAAATTCTCTCAATTTGTGTTTATGCAAAGACAAATTTTTTCTTCTTTGGCTTGAATCTTTTATAGAGTTTGATTTCCCTTCATCAACTTCTACAAGGAAAGGAATAACAAATCCTTTTCCTTCTTGAACTCGTCTATATTTACTTCTTTCCTTCTTTAACTTGAATAGCTACTTCTTTATTTCTTTCCTTAGTTGACTTGAATTGCTACTTCCTTCTTTATATATTTCCTTATTTATTTCTTTTCTTGTTTGTTTCTTTCCTTCTTTTCTTTCTTTATTTCTTTCCTTATTTGTTTCTTTTCTTCTTTTCCCTCTTAATTTCTTTCATTCTTTGCTCTTGTGTTTCATCTCTTTCTTTATTTATTTTTTTCCTCCTTTATTTCTGCACTTTTTCTTCTACCGTAATCTTTCATATTTGCATAGGTCGACTGCAATCACGTCTGAGAACCTGGTTCACCAGATAGAGTACATATAAGACAACAGGTAGTGAACCATGTTCACTATATCAATCATCAAAACTACTTTATATGATCTCTTACTTCTCAACATTTTCCCCATTTTTGATGATGATAAACAATGCTTTGCCAGACGTCAAGACTCTTTGTCAATCATCAAAACTATTAACCATCAAGACTCTTTACCAATCATCAAAACTACAAACATCATTTTCTTTCATTCCCCAATAGTTTTCCACTTTTTGATGATGACAAACTATGCATAATATGTCCCTAACCCACATCATATAACTTCCCCCTTTTGGCATCATTGAAAACCAATAACCAAAAAACTCAATTAACATACAATGAGCGCAATATCCTTTTAACTCATGGTCACTTGGGAAACACTTTCAAGTACACTGCTACTAACAATAAGGTAGGTTATTCTGAGGATATTAGCCATCTTAAACTCACACACAACCAAGATCTTCAATGAGAAACAAAATAAACAAATATGTATCAATTTAAGCCCTTAGATTCCTAATTTAAAAGCATATCATATCATGAGTATGAGACAGACATAAGCACACCAAAGAGTCTTGAAAAATGGAGGATACGGATTGGGATGAAGATTACTAAAGTGGGGAGAAAAAGAATGTTTATTTTCATCAATATTTTTTTCAGTACGCCCATTGTGCACCAACTCCTTCATTATGATTAGTTTTCTTAGAATGTGAAATTACATCAAGAGCAACATGAGGTCCATCATTAGTTGAGCATAATCAGTTGAAGGAGACCAAGTGATTATTTTCATGCAATATGAGCAATAACAACAGAGTCATGGAGCTCTCTTTCTTTGAACTTTTCAACTTTTTAAAAAACAATTCTACTAGATAACATTTTCACTCCTCAATGTTTTTTTATAATCCTTTTTTTGATGATATTTCAAAGGAGTACCAACTATAAGTCAGATATTCATCACAATTTGGTGAAATAGAGATGGATTTATCAATAATGAAAGCAAGCACCGATAATCGTATGTTCCTAAGAGAATTGTTCCCTCTGAGAGATAACTAGTTATACACTTGGAATGGATGGAATATCAGTTTGGAATTTTTGAACCTGGTTCATATGTGAGAGGTAAAACATGGTTCCCCCTAAATTAAAGCAAGGGTGGCTTTAAGACTGAGGTTTTCATCATTTGAGTGGTTTGGGATTGAATGATGCTTATTGTCAAAGAAAGGGTTCTTGGTTTTTTTAAAAGAATTGATTTTTTGATGATTGACCAGGTTCACTAGCGCTTATGTTTGACACAAACTCAGGAAATTCATGCATTGAAAAAGGATAGTGCATACCTGAGTACTACAGAGACACCATGTTCCCTTTTTGTGTGTTCCTCAATGATTTGCTTAATGTTGTAAGTAAAAGAGTAGGGATAAAATCCACAGACCTTCTAAACATTGTTTGAGATGTGACTGAAGTATGTACCTGTTACATTATGAGACTGAGTTAGCAGATATTCATTCTATAATCACTCAAGCATAAGATTATTAGTTTACTAGCCAATTATTAAAGAAAATCATGATAATCCATCAACTTGTTTTGACAAGACCAAGCTTTGGCTAGTTTTTTTTTCAAGTTCTTCATATTCAAGGCCTTCATGGGTATGTGTGCATCATCATATTTTCTAAGATCAAAGGAATCTCAAGCTGAGTAACATAGAACCAGGTAAATGAATAACAAGGACCAGGTTCACACAATGAAGTTCCCCCTAAAGATGTACCATATCTAAGTGTCCTGATTGCTTTGCTATTCATCCTATTTCCAAGACCATTGATTAATCCAGTATCTCCTGCTGCAGGTGCATCAATGATTGTTAGTTGTGAACCATGTTTATCTGCAATGTTCCCTAAATTTGCAACATCACATATGTTTGATATCAATTCAGTTTCTTCGATTGAACCCTTAAAACACGTTTGTGTCACAATTCATACCAAGAAATAATTACCAAAAACAGACTTTAGAAATGAAAAAAAGTGGGTTACATGTCATATCTTTAAATTACCATATATTTTTCGTTAATTATTTATTTTATATTATTTTTATATGCCAAAGTAAAATAGATTGTTTATATTTAACATGGAATATTATTTTACATTCATTCTATGAAAAAAAATAGGAAGTTGAAAGAACTATAGAAAGTTGCTTTGTTTTGTTAACTTACATTTCTTTTCTAAAAATTTGATATAATATTAATTATCAATCTTATATTATATTTTTTCTTTTTTTAATTTGATTTTTCTTCATTTTAAAATTTTCTTATTGCAATGAAATAAGGTAAAGAAATGGTGTAAAGAAAAATGAATATTCATGAGTAATTTGTTAATTAGTAGTCACAACTCAACATATGAAAAACTTTATTTTACTTTTTCTATAATTAATTCTTAATTTTAAGAAATAATAGTAACTTATTTTGATATTACTTATATTTCTAATAAATTAGCCTAATATGTGGTTATGAGTTTGTCAATATTTGGCTAGCCATTCATACTCCATTTTAATGGAGGATAAAATAATACTTACATGCTCCATTACATTTACCATTTTATTTTATTTAAATATTAAAATATAATGAACTTGCATTATGTTTAGTTTGTTTGGGTTAATATAGTTAGAGGTCGGACATGAGTTAAGATTGGATGATAGATCATTTCTTTTTTTAAAATGGGCTACTTGATTTTATTTAGAATTTTCTATCCAATTGAAGAGTACATATCACGCGTTTGTAGATGATGGCCGGTATGAATGACTGGATAGTATAATTGAGGGTAAAGCCAACTATTAAACAAAATTGAGGAATATTTTTTACAATTCTCCCTACAATTAAATTAAGAGATAATGATAAGATCAAACAATTTAATATAGTAAACATATAATGGATCGAAAAGAAAGTTGATTCTAACATAAGAAACCTTATCCCTATACAACAACCAGATTCTTGTACTTTTGTCAAGACAAACAAAATGCAACACAATAAAACAGAGATTTTATCGTGGAAACCTTCCTACCTCAAGGAAGGTAAAAACCACACCACAATATTATTCACTTAAAAATTTACGTCATTTTTAGGATTACAACTCAAAAGGAACTAACTCTAGTACCTTTAACTCTCCAATGATTAACTATAATCGAAGACTCAACTCTCCAAGAAGTCAAACTCGCTTCTTGTTACAATTGTCTCACAACTCTCTCATAACTCTACCCCCAAGAAGTCAAACCCACTTCCTGTTACAATTCTCTCAAGACTCTACTCTCCAATAAATCAAACTCACTTCTTGTTATACAATCTAGGTATTATTACAACTCAGTAAATAACCTAGAACAAATCAACATATATTAATAACCCTAGACTTTAATTGAGCAAACTTCAACAACAAATTGTCCAGACTCGAACACAACTACTGAACCTGGTCCTTATATTGTTGTGACGAAGCGTGAACCTGGTCCTTGTGTTGCTGTGATGAAGCCTTGCAATTTTTCTCCAATGACTATTGTTTTCAAGATGATGAATTTCGTGATTATCCAATAGGTATTGTTCTGCCTTTGCTGGAAAATTCTCTCAATCTGTGTTTATGCAAAGACAAATCTTTTTCTTCTTTGGCTTGAACCTTTTATAGAGTTTGATTTGTATTCATCAACTTCTACAAGGAAAGGACTAACAAATCCTTTTCCTTCTTGAACTTGTCTATATTTACTTCTTTCCTTCTTTAACTTGAATTACTACTTCTTTATTTCTTTCCTTATTTGACTTGAATTGCTACTTCCTTCTTTATTTCTTTCTTTTTATTCTTCTTTATTTCTTTCCTTATTTGTTTCTTTTCTTTCTTTATTTATTTCCTTGTTTATGTCTTTCCTTCTTTTCTCCAGTGTTTCAGCTCTTTCTTTATTTATTTTTTTGCTCCTGTATTTCTGCACTTCTTCTTTTGCCATAATCTTTCATATTTGTACAGGTCGACTACAATCATGTCTGAAAACTCGGTTCACTTGATAGAGTACTCATAAGATAATAAGTAGTGAACAATGTTCACTTTATCAATCATCAAAACTAATTTATATGTTCTCCTACTTCCCAACATTTTCCCCCTTTTTGATGATGATAAACAATGCTTTGTCACACATCAAGACTGTTTGTCAATTATCAAAACTATAAACCATCAAGACTCTTTGTCAATCATCAAAACTACAGACTTCATGGTCTTTCATTTCCCAACAGCTTCTCCCCTTCTTGATGATGACAAACTATGCATAATATGTCCTTAACCCACATCATATAACTTCCCCCTTTCGGCATCATTGAAAACCAATAACTAAAAGACTCGATTAACATACAATGAGTGCAATATCATTTTAACTCATGGCCACTTGGGCAACACTTTCAAGTACACTTTTGTAGCTAAGTTAATCTGAGGATATTAGCCATCTTAAACTCACACACAATCAAGATCTTCAATGAGAAACAAAATGAACAAGTATGTACCAATTTAAGCCCTTAGAGCCCTAATTCAAAAGTATATCATATCATGAGTATGAGACAGACATAAGCACATCTGAGAGTCTAGAATAATGGAGAATAAGGATTGGGATGAAGATTACTAAAGTGGGGAGAAAAAGAATGTTTATTGTCATCAATAATTTTTTCAGTATGCTTACTGTGCACCAGCTCCTTCGTTATGATCCATTTTCTTAGAATGTGAAATTACATCAAGAGCAACATGAGTTTCATCATTAGTTGAGCATAATCAGTTTAAGGAGACCAAGTGAGTATTTTCATGCAATATGAACAACAACTGAGTTATGGAGCTCTCTTTCTTTGAACTTTTAACCTTTTAAAAAAAAATCTACTCCATAATATTTTCACTCCTCCATGTTTTTATGTATAATCCTTTTATTTGATGATATTTCGAAGGAGTACCAACTATAAGTAAGTGATTCATCACAATTTGGTGCAATAGAGATGGATTTATCAATATTGAAGGCAAACAATGATAATATATGTTCCTAAGAGAATTGTTCCCCTTGAGAGATAACTGGTTATACACCTGGAATGGATGGAATATCGATTTGAAATTTGTGAACATGGTTCATATGTGAGAGGTAAAGCAAGGTTCCCTCTAAATTAAAGCAAGGGTGGCTTTAAGACTGAGGTTTTCATCATTTGAGTGGTTTGAGATTGAATGGTGCTTATTGTCAAAGAAAGGGTTCTTGGTGATTTTTTTTAAAGGAATTGAATTGTTGATGATCGACTAGGTTCACTAGCGCTTATGATTGACACAAACTCAGGAAATTTATGCATTGAAAAAGGATGGTACATGCGTGAGTATTACAGAGAAACCAGGTTCCCCTTTTGTGTATTCCTCAATGATTTGATTAATGTTGTTAGTAAAAGAGTAGGGATAAAATCCACAGACCTTCTAAACATTGTTTGAGATGTGTCTAGTGTGTGTACCAGTGACAGTACGAGACTGAGTTAGTAGATATTCATTGTATAATCACTCAAGCATAAGATTACTAGTTTACTAGCCAATTATTAAAGTATATCATGATAATGCATCAACTTGTTTCGACAAGACCAAGTTTTGGCTAGGTTTTTTCAAGTTCTTCATATTCAAGGCCTTCATGAGTATGTGTGCATTATCATATTCTCTTAGATCAAAGGAATCTCAAGCTGAGTAACAGAGAACCAGGTAAATGAATAACAAGGACTAGGTTCACACAACGAAGTTCCCGCAGTAGATGGACCGTACTCTAAGTGTCCTGATTTCTCTGTTATTCCTCCTATCTCCAAGACCATGGGTTAATCCAGTATCTCCTGCTACAGGTGCATCAATGATTGTCAGCTGTGAACCAGGTTTATCTACAATGTTCCCTAAATTTGCATCATCACATATGTTTGATTTCAAGTCAGTTTCTTCAGTGTCAACCTTTTTATTTTGCTTGAATGATGACTTCACATGTTTCCTTTTTTCACTACTAAACTTTTTAGTTATTGG
Source organism: Solanum stenotomum (assembly GCF_019186545.1). Taxonomy (NCBI): domain Eukaryota; kingdom Viridiplantae; phylum Streptophyta; class Magnoliopsida; order Solanales; family Solanaceae; genus Solanum; species Solanum stenotomum. The sequence continues at coordinate 21,191,338 of NC_064285.1, forward strand.
GAGAACCCAAGTACTCTCTTTCGGATTCAGGAAACAACTCTCAGAGATCTTTTTTCCTTTGGGAAGATACATGAGAGAAACAATCAACCTATTGATATTGGAAGACCCAACAGATTATTCCAATGTATCATTTCTGGGTCCAATGGAATTCATAGGTATTGGAAGAAGCCCTTAAAGGTATCATTTCCAAAAAATTTCCTAGACAAGATATGCTTTATTTACAAGATAGAAGATCCGTTGATATGGTCTTTAACCCATTAGGAGTACCTTCATGATTATCAATCAAACTTTCTCTCACTTACCGAAACTGTCCTTTGCAGCCCCATCTTCAGCAGCTCATACACACCATGCACAATAACTACATAGGTTTTGATTCGAAGAGTCGCATGAACCATATCCTTCATGACTAGTTTACTAAAGGAGAAAAACTAGCATGACCCATTCTCTTATGAACAAGTAGAGAAATATCATTAATGACGCTGAGGCAAGTAAGATTCTCTTCATGAAGGGGCATCTTATCAACTCTGTATACATTCTTGTGTCTTTCAGAACCAGGTTCCCAGAGTTACAATTTGGCACACGATATCCAACTAATGTGAACAGTACATTATTTTCTTTGTCATAAATTTTAGAGATGCTCAACATGTTGTGCTTCAATACTTGAACATAAAACACATTCTCTATGACATGTGGTTGTGACTTTTCAACTATGTCAATCTTGACTATTTCACCTTTCTCATCCTTTTCAAGGACTTCAATGTCGCTTTGTAAATCAAAGAGTGAGGAAATTTTCTACCATTTTTAGCACCTGTTTGGAGCATGCACTATCCATGTACCAGGTTAACCTTTTTCCTCTCACCTTTACCTGAAACACTAGTCAAAAATTAGCCTTGGGAACCCAGATTAGCTTGGGCCCCTTTTTGTGAGTAAAAGGACGAATAAGATCTCTTCTAGCCTAGAAAGGCAAATAAGAAGACCTTTTATCTGGAGTATTTTTATTTGGAACCAGGCATTCAACTGTTTCAGCCTTTTCCTTTTTAATGAACTTAACATTTTTCTAAAAGGCATCAAATAGAGCTTTACATTGATTCCTTGAATGACCTGAGTTTCCACAATTAGTGCATACACTTTTAGACATGTGAATAGTGTGTGCTACAAGATTTTTCTGTCTATTAAAACCTATCACACTTCGACTGGTGGTCTGCCTTTCTTCAATCTGAGTTAAAATTTCAGAGGACCTGCTCTAAGATTTCGTTCCAGATCATGTTTGGTTTTATCAAGATTTTTTTGTAGTAGCCTATTTCTTTCTGTTAAGGCCTGACAATTTATGGTTGACCGTTTTATTTTTTCTTCCAAAGAAAATTGAAGTTCACTAGCAGAGTTTTTTCCCTTGTTACTTAACTTTGAAGTCTTAACCTGCTTTTTAAATTTATTTTGAAGAAAGTGATTGTGTTTCTCAAGATTGTCATTATGTTCTCTTAAAGATGCATAGTCTTCCATCATTTGTTTTTTTTTATGTTTGATTGACTGATATGCATCTATAAGAGTACTCATTATGGATTCTAGTTCCCTTTTAGAATAGGAATCAATATTTACTTTAATGTGATGAAGACTTACCTTGCTTTGTTTATCATCTTCTTCAGAATTTGTTCCATCCATCTGTGCAAGAATCGTTTCTTGGGATTGACAGGTGTTCCTCTCATCTTCTAGTTCCGTTTCAGCAATGAGTGCAAGAAAATCATATTTATCTTTTTGTTCTATTGCAAGTAGTGATTAATTTTTGAATCCTCTATCCTCCTATTCTTCTTCTGATGAGTCCCCCATAGCAGCAAAGGCCCTTTTCATTAGGAGATCAACTTCTCGATTGGTCATTCGTCTGTTTGTGGGAATGTACTTATCATTCTTGATTTCTTTTGATTTCTCCGAACTGTTCTACTTTTCCTCTCGAGCTTTTAATGGACAAAACTTAATAAAGTGATCCACACTTATGACAGACTTGATCTCCTGGATTTTCAGTGGTTTTTTGAGAGTTCCTTATTTGAAATACTTGTCCCTTTTGTAACATTCTTGAGAACCTTTTGGTAATTAGTGCGATGTTTTCGTCCTCAAAATCTTCTAGTGTTGTGGCTTTAAGAACCCGGTTCTTCTCCTTCATTTTGCCTCCGATTTTCTTTTCTTGATTTTTCTTGAGTTCATAGGTCATCAGATTTCTGATGAGTTCATCCATGGCTAACTTATCTAGATCACGTACTTTAGTAATGGCTTCTACTTTACTTTTCCAAGACTCTGGAAGAACAGTCAAGAGTTTTCTAACAACCTTCCCATTGGGAATTATTTCTCCTAGTGAGTACATTTCATTAATGATTGCAGTGAACCTGGTATACATCTCTTGGATTATTTCACTTTCTGCCATTCGAAACAGTTCGTATTGTCTGTTCAAATTAACAATTTTAGACTTCTTTACCTCAGTTGTTTTTTCATGCGCAGTTTGTAGACTTTCCCATATTGATTTTGCATCTTGACATAAGGAGATTCGATTGTATTCATCTGGACCTATTCCACATATCAAGATCTTTTTAGTTTTAGCATTTGTCACTCCCCGAGCCTACACCCTGGACGTGGTCGACACTCGAGAACCATTGTTGGCCCCAAGCGAACCCTTGGCCTGGTTTACTTACTTAGCGGAAGATTTACTCAAGATAAATACTTTTAAAACAAGTAAACTAAACTGCTCAAAATATAACTTAGAATGTATTATAACAACATTCGCTGCCAAATTGGCAACTAAAGTCTCAACTTAACTGAAAAGGAAAAGTAAAGACTCATGAACTAACATCACTAACTCTGTCTGATGGACGTCGGGATAAGACCCACGACATCCTAATGAACTAAAATACTTAAAGCAATAAAAAGGGTCCACCTGAAAGCTAGGAGGCTCACCAACTGACTTTGAGTGCTAAACTGGATCAACGAGGCGTTGGATGCTGATCCTAGTTACCTGCGTTTGTATCATAATAAAGTGCAGGCCAACTGGCATCAGTACATTGAATGTACGAGTATGTGAGTTGGAATTCTAAACATAACTTAAGCTTGAAAAGAATCTGAAAGAAACACTTACCTTGGCTTTACTCAATTCCTGAATAACTTAACTCAATATAAAGCAATAAAACACTTGCAATATATAGAAAGCTTTTAAAACAGTAGAAAACAACTTAGTTCATTAAAGAAAATGCAATAACAAACTCAATTTTACTCATATAATAAAGTAATATAGTTTCTGTGGGAGTTTCTCTAACCGATAACCACCACTATGAGCCTAAGTGGTGATACAGCGGCTTGTCCACACTGCCAGAACTGTCCTATACTTTGCCGTCATATAGAACACCTTAACTAAGTGGATCCACCAGTCTATGCTAAAAGCATCTTAAGGAGGCATCTTAAAAAGTATGATCCTTTACTACCCATGATGGCTACATGGTTTATGGAGAGTTGAGTTAATATGAACTTGCATCCCCATATCGGTTCTCAATACTACTCCCAAAATATACTTAGCTCATATGTTTTTAAAACAAACTTCTTTTTTTGGTTTGAGATAATTACTCAAAACTTAGCTTAAAAGTTCTCTTGGAATCAATGTTCCCTTTCTTGTTCAAATGTGAAAACATTTTGAACTCTTGGGAATACTTAGTTCCCTTATAACTTTTGGAGAAATGAACTCAAGTCATTACTCTTTGCTTAACTTTGAAACTTAAGTCTTAGAACAAAGTTAAAAATATTTGTGAAAGACTTTTGAAAAACTTTAAATGAACTTCTCTTGACTTGCTTCTTAACTTCTAAACTTGACTCTTAACTTTCCTCAAATTGAATTATGGATTAAAGGATTGTGATTTGTGATATGAAAGATCTCATGATGTTTAGGAGTGTTTGTAGATATTTAAACATGAGAAAAGATAAAAAAAAAAAATCACTGTCTGAGGATGGGTCTGCGACACAAAATTCTTTTTAAAGCAGAACGGTCTGTGACCACTTTGTGATGCGAAATGATTTTTCCCAAATCTGGGGAGCAGGTGCGCGACACGGAGCCAGTGCCCAGATTTTCCCGACTAATTTTCTTCTTTGTTTTCTAGCCCTAATTTGCCCAAACTCGATTCTTTTTCCCAAATTCTTTTTATATACAGATACACAACATATGTAGCTAGAACCTAACTTTAAACAACTCAATAACTTGATGTAATGATCTCAGAAACTTCTCAAATTTAGCCCAACTCAAGAACAATATCAAATTCAAGAATAGATATTAAGAACATCAACTTTCAAACTCTTTTAGGACGAATTCACGTTGAAATAAACATGTTTGGAGCGTGGGTGAACGAACCCAACGTTATGAAAGCCTCACATACCTCGTAGTGATCACCCCTTGACTAAATCCACGAGCCTAGCTTCAAGAATTTGACGATTCCTTGCTCCTTCTCCTATTTTCTCTTCTTCTTTTCTCTTCTCTCAAAACCCTAACTTGTTTCTCAAAAGAGTAAACTGAATCCAATCAGTTTAGACTTCAACTTAATTACCAAAAATGAAATTAATTAATTGGGTTGTGAAAAGACCATAATGCCCTTTCTAAAATCCGGATTGGACTTTCCTTATTTGAACAACCCAACTTCCAATGGGCATAACTCATTCATACGAACTCGGAATCGCGCAAACTCGGCGGCGTTGGAAAAATTATTCCAAAATATTTCCTACGATATCTGAAAACATACCTAACTCATCCTGAGCTAGGATTTATGGTCATTTGAAGTTGACAAGAAACTCAAACTTAACTTAACCAATTTTCCAGATTTTTATTATTTACAAAAATTACTCTTTCTAGTTTCTTTCAATTTATGAGATGTTACAATATCTATCCCTTAGGAACATTCGTCCTCGAATGAGATTACTCTTAGTAGGCTAAGGATGTAACATTAAAAATGCAGTTCAAACTCCCAACAAGCATAATGCAATTACAACATGCTAATATTATAAATAAAAGCCAAGAAAAGGATTAGTACCTTAATTTGGAACTTCTCCGGATTCGAAGAGATGTGGATATCCCTTCTTCATACTTCATCAGCTTCCCAAGTAGCTTCCTCAACAAACCGATTCCTCCAAAGAACTTTGACTGATGCTACCTCTTTTGTTCTCAACTTGCGAACTTGGCGATCTAGAATCTGAAGTGGAATCGCTTTATAAGATAAGCTACCCTTGATTTCAATATCTTCAATTGGTATAATCAATGGAGGATCGCCCATGCACTTCTTCATCATGGAGATGTGAAATACCGGATGAACCACGACTAACTCTTGTGGTAGCTCCAACTCATAAGCTACATTACCTGCCCTTTTTGGATATTCTGCAAGGACCAATATAACGGGGACTAAGTTTCCCATTATTACTAAATCTCATAACACCCTTCATGGGTGAAATTTTCAAGTATACCCAATCATCTACTTCAAAATTCTAACTCCCTTCTCCTAACATCAGTGTAGGATTTCTGACGACTCTGCGTTGTTCTCAATCTCTCGTGAATCACTTTCACTTTCTCTATAGCTTAATGAACTAAGTCTGGTCCTATCAACCCTGTTTCACCAACTTTAAACCATTCAATAAGAGATTTGCATCTTCTCCTATAAAGAGCCTCATATGGAGCCATCTGGATGCTAGCATGGTAACTATTGTTGTAAGCAAACTCAATGGGAGGTAGATGATCATCCCAATTACCCATGAAATCAATCACACAATCCACCTTGATACCTCAAAAAACTATATCCCCCTTGTTCAGAAGCCATCAATTTTTGCTTATGAACATTTACCTTTAATTCAAGCAAAATGGGATCTTGTACTTACTTTTCTTTTACTTCTGACACTAATGAGGATTCAGCCCCATTCATCATCACTACTCCTCCTTCTATGCACTTCTTTTGCTAAATCTTTCTTACCTTCCTCAAAATGGGCGGTACTACCCATAGACAACCTGCTCAACATTAGCCTTACCTAGGTGATAGAGGATGCTCATATCATAATCCTTGAGTAATTCTAACCACCTCCTCTGTATGAGATTAAGCTCTTTCTGACTAAACACATACTAAAGACTCTTGTGATCGGTGAGCACATCCACATGAACACCATTAAGATAATGGTGCCATATTTTCAAAGCAAATACTACGGCAACCAACTCTAGATCATGGGTTGGGTAATTCTTCTCATGAACTTTCAACTGTCTGGAGGCGTAAGCTATAACTTTGTCATTCTACATTAACACACAACCCAAACCAACTCTAGACGCATCACAATAAACAACAAAGCCTTGTGTGACTTCTAGTAAGGTAAATACTAGGGTATTAGTCAACCTTTTTTTCAATTCCCAAAAGCTTTTCTCATAAGCTTCAGACCATTGAAACTTCATTGTTTTCTAAGTCAACTTGGTCAAAGGAGATGATATAGATGAAAATCCCTCGACAAATCTTCTATAATATCCAGCCAACCCCAAGAAACTCCTAATATCAGTTGGAGATGTGGATCTAGGCCAATTCTACACTGTCTCTATCTTCTGAGTATCAACTTTAATTCCCTCTCCAAACACAATGTGGCCTAAGAATGCCACAGACTTCAAGCCAAAACTCACATTTAGAGAACATGGCATAAAACTCTCTACCTCTTAGAGTCTGGAGAACTATTATGAGATGACTAGCATGATCTTCCTCATTCTTCGAATAGATTAGTATGTCATCAATGAAGACAATAACAAACATATCTAAATAAGGTTTGAATACTCTATTCATAAGGTCCATGAACGCTGCAGGTGCATTGGTCAAACCAAACGACATGACCAGAAACTCAAAGTGACCATAACAGGTCCTAAATGTTGTCTTGGGAATATCACATTCCCTTACTTTCAAATGATGATAGTCAAATCTGAGGTCTATCTTAGAAAAATAAGAAGCACCCTGAAGCTGATCGAAAAGATCATCAAATCTCAAAAGAGAATACTTATTATTGATGGTAACCTTGTTCAACTGACGAAAATCTATACACATCCTAAGGGAGCCATCTTTCTTTCTCACAAATGGGACCAGATTGCCCCAAGGTGAGATACTTGGTCGAATGAAACCTTTTTCTAAAAGATCTGTCAACTACTATTTAAGCTCTTTCAACTCTGTTAATGCCATTCTATATGGCGGAATAGATATGGGACGAGTATCTAGAAGAATGTTTATATCGAAGTCTATTTCTTTCTCAACAGTGACTCCGGGAAGATCATCAAGAAAGACTTTTGGAAACTCTCTTACTACTGAAACTGATTGAACATGAGGTATCTTAACACTAGAGTCATTAACTTGGACTAAGTGATAGACACACCCCTTGGAAACTAACTTTCTCGCCTTAAGGTACGAAATAAAATGACCCTTAGGCACTGCTGAATTGCTCTTCAACTCTATAAATTATTCACTAGAAACTGGAACTTGACTACTCGAGTTCTACAATCTATTGATGCATAACAGGCATGAAATCAGTCCATACCTAGAATGACATCAAAATCTACCATGTCTAACTCAACTAAATCAGCCATGGTACTCTTGTGATTTATGGAAATGGGACAATCACGATAGACTCTTTCTGCTAGAATAAACTAACCAACAGGTAAAAAGTATTAGTAAAAAAATTTCATTTAGAGTGAGAACCTTTCCAAATGCTCTCAGCGCATATTAAGCAAGGCTAGCTAATGTGCACTCATCGAGAATGGGAATAACTCAGAAGAGCAAAATTCAGGTAGCAACTAATAACATGATTGAAGAAGTAATGCAGGACAGTCAATCAAAGCTGAAAACACCATTTTTGGGGCCACTGGGGAATGAATGGAACAGTAACACCGATAAACTCATATGTGCGTATGGAGAAGATGAAGATAGGTTTGGGGTCATGGTCGCTGGTAACAAAAACAAATGATGAGAAATTTCCAAAAATAAGGGCTCGGAGCTCAGGTCTAAAACTGGATAAGGCCAAAATTACAGAAGCAACAAGGTAAAATGAGAAAGGAGTACTAGGGAGGAAGACTTGGAAGGGGCTGTTTCAGGATACAAATCTAGGAGCAAAGGGGGTGGAATTGAGTTATGTACCTCTAGTGCTTCACGATGGAAAACCAGTGGTGAGATTAAGCGATGAAGATGTTGAAATTGGGAATGAAATATGGAGTAATGTTATCATACTCTATGTGATAGGAAACACACCATCCATTGGACCTATTATGTGATTTATTGCAACTGAGTGGAACTTCGTGGCGAAACCCAAGGTATACCTGCATAATGATGGTTTATTTGTTGTGAAGCTGAATAACATTGAAGATAGGATCTCTATCTTAGTATCAGGTCCATACATGTTAAACAATCGGCCTATCATATTGAAAAGTTGGACTGCTGATTTTGATTTTAATAAGGAAGTATTAAGAACTATTCCTCTGTGGGTGCAATTCCCAAATATGTCGCTGCATTATTGGGGATTGGCTGTGTTAAGTAAAATTAGTAGTGCTCTAGGAAAGCCTCTGTATGCGAATGAATGTACGTCAGGATTTGGGAGAATATCCTATTCTAGGCTGCTCATAGAAATGGATGTCACCAAGCCGTTACCAAGACATATAGAGGTTTTTATCCAAATGGTGGTAGGATGCAATAGAAGGTGCAGTACAACTGGGAGCCAATTTATTATACTAAATGTTGTATTGTTGGGCATAGTTGTACTGAGATACAACAAAAAGAGCAGAGGAACAAGGCAAGATACAAGAAGCATGGCAGGAATAAAGTAGAGCAACAATGGAAGCCATAAGAGAGTAAGCCTATGGAAACTACTTGTGTCCAGACTCAAAGGAAAACACATGAGGAGGGATGCCTCACTGCGAAAGGGAAATCAACAACCAAGCACACTCATACTGATGCAGAGATGGGAAGACAAATTAGGACAAAAAATAGTTTCAACACATTGGAGGGGGATGAGGTTCTACAGGGCTATGATAGTGGTCAGGGCAGTGAAAGCACAAGGGGAGGTAATACTAGTAAAGTCCTACAACCTAATGTTTGATGAATATAATAGCATGGAATGTGAGGGCACTTAATAAAGTGTATAAACACAAGGAGCTTAAAGTGTTTTTACAAGAAAATAAAGTAGGAGTAATAGCTATTACAGAAACTAGAGTGAAAGAGAATAATGCAGCTCAAGTTGTGATGAAGATAACAAAGAATTGGATATGCATAACAATTATTTAGAGGATCCAGGGGGAGAATTTGGATAGTATGGAATCCAAAGATGGTGGAATTTCAATTACTGGGCACTCATAGGCAAGTGATTCATGGATCAATAAAGGTGAGGAGAACTGCTATGAGATTTGATCTAAGCATGATTTATGGATTACATACATATTTGGATAGAAGAGATATTTGGTATGAGCTGATTCAATACAACATGAGATGCACACAACCTTGGCTAGTAATGGTTGATTTCAACTCTATATTGTGTATTGAGGATAGAATAGTGGGCTCACGGGTTCATGAGACAGAACTTAGTGATTTTAAGCAATGTTTACTGGAAACTGGGTTAACAGAATTGAAGACAATGGGAAGGAACTGTACGTGGACAAATGGACACACTTATAGTTGTATAGATAAAGCCTTGGTGAATGCTATGTAGATGCAAACCTGGACCCATTTGGAGTGCAGCATACTTGATCCTAGCTTTGCAGATCATAGCCCTTTGTGTGTTACAATAGAAGCAGGGGAAAATACTGGTCCTAAGCCATTCATATTCTTCAATCAGTTGGCTGACCACCCGGAATTCATGCAGACAGTGGAGACCAGCTGGAAATCACAGAGACAGGCTAGCTCTTTGAGTGAGGTTTGGAGGAAAATAAAAAGATTGAAACAACTTATGAGGGATTTGAGTAACCATGATTTTCAAGGGATCCAATCCAGAGTAACTGTGATTAGGACTCAATTGAAGGCATTACAAGAACAAATGAGATGTGTCCAAGGTGATAACCAAATGGAGAAATATCATACAGAAAAGAACCTCAAAACACAGTTGGAAAAGTGGAGGAATATAGAGGAGAGAGTAACTAAACAGAAAGCCAGGGTTCGGTGGTTAAAAGAAGGAGATCTGAATATTACATTTTTCATGCATGCATAAAGAACAGACAAGCCCAAAATCATATCACAAGATTGATAGATGCAGCTAGAATAGTAATACAGGATGCCAAAGGTATACAAAAGGAGATAGTGAGTTTCTACAAAGGACTATTGGGTACAGCAGCTAAGCAACTAACCTTTGTCCAGCCTAATATTATGGAATTGGGACCAACTTTGAATAGAGAGCAGCAACTATTACTGATTGACCAGGTTACTACAGAAGATGTATACAATGCTTTGTTGACTATTCAGGATAACAATGCCCCAGGAGGGGATGGTTTTAATGCTCTATTTTATAAGAAATCATGGCCTATAATGGGTAAGGAGATAACTTAAGATGTGTTACAATTCTTTGATACTGGAATAATGTGTAAATCTATAAAATGTTCTCTTATCACTCTGATTCCAAAAACTAAGCATCCTCAATCAGTGAAAGAGTATAAGCCAATATCATGTTGCACCATACTTTACAAGATTATTTCCAAAATCTTAACCATAAGAATGCAATCTGTGATGGACATATTGGTAGATCTAAGACAACCAGCTTTTGTACCAGGGAGAGTGATAGTGGATAACATTCTACTTAGCCATGAATTGGTGAAAGGATATTGCAGGAAAGGAATATCTCCTAAAAGCATGATAAAGATTGACATGTAGAAGGCTTTTGATTCTATTGAGTGGCCTTTTGTTGAGCAAATGCTGAGAATGTTGAACTTCCCCACTAAGTTTATTAACTGGATAATGGCTTGCCTCACAACTATGACCTATTCTATATTAATAAATGGTGTGCCTGCTACTCCTTTTAAGGCAAAAAAGGGCTTAAGGCAAGGGGATCCTGTGTCCCCTTTTTTGTTGTGTTGAGTATGAAGTATTTGAGTAGACTACTGAAAAACTTGAAGAGGACCATGGATTTCCAATATCATCCCAAATGCTCAAAGGTGAACATAGTTCAGTTGGGTTGTGTTGATGATCTCCTGTTATTTAGTAGAGAGGTGATGCCAAATCTGTCCAATTATTGTTTGATACCTTCCAGGAATTCTCAAAGGCATCAAGGTTGATAGCAAATACCAACAAAAGTTCCATATACTTTGGAGGAGTAAGCATTGCTGAGCAGGATCAAATAATGGCATACACTGGTTTTACTAGAGGGGACATGACATTTAGATATCTTGGGGTACCTCTTAGTATAAAAAGACTATCCATTGCACAATGTGAACCATTGTTGGAAAATATGCTAGGCCGGATTTCTTCTTGGACAGCAAAATTCCTATCATATGATAGAATAGCTCAATTGATAAGGAGTGTGTTGATATCAATGCAAACATATTGGTCACAAATTTTCATTTTACCAAAGAAGATATCACAATCATATGTAAAAGGTTCTTTTGGACTGGTAAGGCAGAAGTAACAAATAAAGCATTAGTAGCTTGGAGTAGAATATGTCAACCTCAATCAGTAGGAGGGATAAATATGATTGATAAGGAAATATGGAACAAGGCTGCAATCAGTAAGCTGCTATGGAATATGTGTACAAACAAGGATAAACTATGTATCAGATGGATTCATGCTTATTATGTAAAGGGCAGATGTATTTGGGAAATAGAACCATAGCAGACATCATGGGTGATTCACAAGATTTTCAAGGCAAAAAAATATTTCATAGATGTTGGCATACCTTTGGATACAGTTCATAAATGACTAGTTTGACTATTAAGAACATATATCAAAAGGTAAAAGGACAATTTGAAAAGGTTAGCTGAAAGAGAGTGATATGTGGTAATCAGAGTGCACCTAAATGGATATTCATGCTGAGACTAGTCGCATTGGGAAGAATATACACTTGTGATAGATTGGCCAAATGGGGAATGGATATAAACTTACAATGATAATTGTGCAATACTCAGCCTGAGTCTATTCAGCATCTGTTTTTTGGATGCAATTACACTGGACAATTATGGGCTAGGCTACTCAAATGGATGCACATCCAAAGACCATGTATGGAGTGGGAGGGGGGACTCAAATGGGCAGAGAAGTGGTGTAAAGGAAAAAGTAGTAGGGCTGAGGTATACAAGATAACTCTAGCTGCAGCTGTTTATTTATCTGGAAGGAGAGTAACCAACGAGTATTCCAACAGAAGAGGCGAAGCATTGAAGACATTCTGAAACATATTGCCTAGGAGGTTTACTTTAGGGCCATCTGAACACTCAAAATAGGTTGTATATCTAAATGTTAGATGTTATCCATAGTCTAGTTTGATAGAGGAGATAGATGCTAAGATAGTCAGGAGGTGGGCATGTCTAGGCATGTATCTCTTTTTTGAAACTTGAGTTATAATTCTTACTTGGTAATAAAATACTTCTATTTACAAAAAAAAAAAAAAAACTCACCAACAGGTGTAGAAAAACTGAAGGTCTTAAGAAGTTACTCAGGAAGAACATCAAAATTGAAAACTTAGAGCATACCAGTGACAACATCTGGCGAATCCTCTTGCTCTTGGCGACTAGCGATAGCATAAAGACGGTTTCCTTCTCCGCTTGCCCTTAAAGTAGCTCATCTAGATGCAGCTCTATCTGGTGGTGCAACTGATGAAGATTGGGCTCTATTGCCCTGATTTCCACTACCTTGCCTGTTCTTAGGGCACTCTTTCATGAAGTGACCCTCTTGTCCACACTTGAAACAACCTGATTAGCCATCATGACACTTACCTAGGTGGATTCTACCATACCTAGCACATGTAGGAGCCCAGTTACCCCCTTGTGCCACACTACCCTGAGACTGCGCAGGTCTAGCTCTGAAGTTCTGCGAATTCTGACCATTATACTCACCTTTGTTTTGGGTGCAGGTGCACTAGCAGATGATGGAACTGGTCCCTTTTTCTTTTGTTGAAAGGATGAACGACTCACATTACTTTTCTGTTGTCCGGACTCATTCCCATTATTAGCCTTCTTGTTTCTAAAATCCTCTCTATCCCTCAACTTCTCTTCTTCAACCTGCTGCACGTAGACCATTAACCTTGATATATCCATGTCCCCAATTAGCATCACTGTCTTGCCCTCCTTGCTTGATAGATGGGACAACCCAATAATAAACAGACTCATTCTACTCCTCATATCCGCAACCATCTCCGGAGCATAACGGGATAGTTGGGTGAACTTCAATCCATACTCATGAACACTCAAGGAATCCTACTCAAGGGTAAGAAATTATCGTACCTTAGCCTCTTTCAGTTCTCGGGGAAAGAAACTCCCCAAGAAGGCCTCCTTAAAGCATGCCCAACTCGCAGGTGGTGCATCCTTAACTCTACCCTCTTTCCACTGGTCAAACCAAGTCCTAGAAACATTCTTCAGTTGGTATGCATCTAGTTCAACTCTCTTAGTATCGGCAACATGCATAACCTCAAATACCTTTATTAGTTCCTCAACAAAACTCTCTGGATCCTTAGTAGTGCTTGAACCCATGAAACTTAGAGGATTCATACTCAAGAACTCTCGGATCCTCGAAGTATCAGTCACTTCCTGTCTAGCTCCTCTTTGTTGCCCAGCTTGGTTGGTCACAACTTGGCTCAACATCCGAATAGCCTCACGTAACTAAGCATTGGTAACCTCTCCTTGGGGTTGCACTGTAGGTGCATTGGGTACCCCTTGCTCCTCAACATTCCTCCTAGTAGGACGACCTCTGACAGTTCTTCGTGGAGGCATGATTATCTGAAAACACACGCAAGCACGAATTAGAAGGAAACTTGTTAGAGATCAAACTCTAACGCACGAAATGAGCGTGAAAGAAGTAAGATAATTTTCCTAAGTGTTGTTGCCTCCTAATTATAGATGTGGCGTGTTTCACACCAATAACTAGGACTCTGCAGACATGACTTTATAGACTCCCTAGGACTTTTGAACTCCGTGTTCTGATACCAGTTTGTCACACCCCGAACCTACACCTTGGACGTGGCCGGCACTCGAAAACAATAGTTGGCCCCAAGCAAACCCTTGGCCTGACTTACTTACTCAGTGGGAGACTTTACTCAAGATAAATACTTTTAAAACAAGTAAACTGAACTGCTCAAAATATAACTTAGAATGTATTATAATAACATTCACTGCCAAAGTGGCAACTCAAGTCTCAACTTAACTGAAAAGGAAAAGTAAAGACCATGAACTAACATCACTAACTATGTCTATGAAGCCTCTAAACAACTGAAATGGACGTCGGGACAAGACCCACGACATCCTAATGAATTTAAATACTGAAAGCAATAAAAGGGTCCTCCGGAAAGCTAGGAGGTTCACCAACTAACTCTGAGTGCTCAACAGGATCAATAAGGCGTTGGATGTTGATCCTGGTTACCTGCGTCTGCANGAAGCCTCTAAACAATTGAAATGGACGTCGGGACAAGACCCACGACATCCTAATGAACTTAAATACTGAAAGCAATAAAAGGGTCCTCCGGAAAGCTAGGAGGTTCACCAACTAACTCTGAGTGCTCAACAGGATCAATAAGGCGTTGGATGTTGATCCTGGTTACCTGCGTCTGCATTATAATAAGATGCAGGCCAACTGACATCAGTATATTGAATGTACGAGTATGCGAGTTGGAATTCTAAACATAACTTAAGCTTGATAAGAATCTGAAAGAAACACTTTCATTGCCTTTACTCAACTTCTGATTAACTTAACTCAATATAAAGAAATAAAACACATGCAATATATAGAAAGCTTTTAAAATAGTAGAAAACAACTTAGTTCATTAAAGAAAATGTAATGACAAACTCAACTTTACTCTTATAATAAAGTAATATAGTTTATGTGGGAGTTTCTCTAACCGACAACCACCCCTATGAGCCTAAGTGGTGATACAGTGTCTTGCCCACGCTGCCAGAACTATCTTATACTTTGCCGTCATATAGAACGTCTTAACTAAGTGGATCCACTACTCTATGCTAAAAGCATCTTAAGGAGCTTCAATCTAAAAAGTATGATCCTTTACTACCCATGATGATGGCTACATGGTTTATGAAAACTTGAGTTAATATGAACTTGCATCCCCATATCGGTTCTCAATACTACTCCCAAAATATACTTAGCTCATATGTTTTTAAAACAAACTTCTTTCTTTGGTTTGAGATAATTACTCAAAACTTAGCTTAAAATTTCTCTTGGAATTGATGTTCCCTTTCTTGTTCAAATGTGAAAACATTTTAAACTCTTGGGAATACTTAGTTCCCTTATAACTTTTGGAGAAATGAACTCAACTCTTTACTCTTGCTTAACTTTAAAACTTAAGTCTTAGAACAAAGTTAAAAACGTTTGTGAAAGACTTTTGAAAAACTTTAAATGAACTTTTCTTGACTTGCTTCTTAACTTCTAAACTTGACTCTTAACTTTCCTTGAATTGAATTATGGATTCAAGGATTGTGATTTGTGATAGGAAAGATCTCATGATGTTTAGAAGTGTTTGTAGATAGCTAAACATGAGAAAGAATAAAAAAAATCACTATCTGAGGGTGGGTCCGCGACGCGGAGAAGTATTTAAATTTTGGTCGCGAAAATACTTTTTGAGGCAGAACGGTCTGTGACCACTCCGTGACGCGAAATGATTTTTCCCAAATCTAGGGAGCAGGTCCGCGACGCGGAGCCAGTGCCCAGATTTGCCTAACTAATTTTCTTCTTCGTTTTCCAGCCTTAATTCGCCCAAACTCGGTTCTTTTTCTCAAATTCGTTTTAGATACCAAGCATATGTAGCTAAGAACCTAACTCCAACTAACTCAATAATTTGACGTAATGATCTCAGAAACTTCTCAATTTCAGCCCAACTCAAGAACAATATCAAATTCAAGAACAGATATCAAGAACATCAACTTTCAAACTCTTTTAGGATGAATTCACGCTGAAAAAAATATGTTTGGCACGTGGATGAATGAACCCAGCATTATGAAAGCCTCACAAACCTTGTAGGGATCATCCCTTGATGAAATCCACGAGCCTAGCTTCAAGAACTTGACGATTCCTTGCTCATTCTCCTCTTTTCTCCTCTTCTTTTCTCTTCTCTCAAAACCCTAACTTGTTTCTCAAAAGCGTAAACTGAATCCAACCAGTTTAGACTTCAACTTAATTTCCAAAAACGAAATTAATTAATTGAGTGGTGAAAAGACCATAATGCCCTTTTAAAATACAGATTGAACTTTCCTTATTTGAACAGCCCAACTTCCAATGGGTATAACTCACTCATACGAATTCGGAATCATGCAAACTCAGCGGTGTTGGAAAGATTATTCCAAGATCCTTCCTATGATATCTGGAAACACACCTAAATTTTCCTGAGATAAGAGTTATGTTCGTTTGAATTTGACCAAAAACTCAAACTTAACTTTACCAATTTTCCAGATTCTTATTATTTCCAAAAATCACTTTTTCTAATTCCAGCTCTTTCTAGTTTCTTTCAGTTTGCGAGATGTTACAGCATTGTTCTGAATTGCAAGTTTATCCGCAACATTCCATTCTTTCTTGTCTATTGGTACTTGAGTGGTTTCATCAGTTCCATTCTTTATGGTTATGGTTGGACCGTCCAACACGACTCCCCATAGGTCTGGGTTTTCTCCTAGTAAATGATCCATCATGCGGTTCTTCCACCATCCATAATACTTTCCATTAAACAGTGGTGGTCGAGTTTGAGTAGCTCCTTCTTGTGGTGTAGGTGGTGCAGTCATTGATCCTTTTCAAGATGTAAGTCATTTAATAAAAAGCCATGCTCTGATACCAATTGAAGAAATATTACCCCTATATATACAAGAACCAGGTTCTTGTACTTTTGTCGAGACAAACAAAACGCAACACATTAAAATAGAAATTTTATCGTGGAAACCTTCCTAACTCAAGGAAGGTAAAAACCACACCACAATCTTATTCACTTCAAGATTCACATTCTTTACAGGATTACAACTCAAAATGAACTAACTCTAGTACCTTTAACTCTCCAACGATTAACTATAATCGAAGACTCAACTCTCCAAGAAGTCAAACTCACTTCTTGTTACAATTCTCTCACAACTCTCTCTTAACTCTACCCCCAAGAAGTCAAACCAACTTCTTGTTACAATTCTCTCAAGACTATACTCTCCAAGAAGTCAAACTCACTTCTTGTTACACAATCTAGGTATTATTACAACTCAATAATAAACCTAGAACAAATCAACAAAGATTAATAACCCTAGACTTTAATTGATCAGACTTCAACAATCAATAGTTCAGACTCGAACACAATTAGTGAACCTAGTCCTCGTATTGTTGTGACAAAGCGTGAACCCGGTCCTCGTGTTGCTGTGACGAAGCCCTGCGATTTTGCTTCAATGACTANATAAACCTAGAACAAATCAACAAAGATTAATAACCCTAGACTTTAATTGATCAGAATTCAACAATCAATAGTTCAGACTCGAACACAACTAGTGAACCTAGTCCTCGTATTGTTGTGACAAAGCGTGAACCCGGTCCTCGTGTTGCTGTGACGAAGCCCTGCGATTTTGCTTCAATGACTATTGCTCTCAAGATGATGAATTTCGTGAATATGCAATAGGTATTGTTTTGGCTTTGCTGGAAAATTCTCTCAATTTGTGTTTATGCAAAGACAAATCTTTTTCTTCTTTGGCTTGAACCTTTAATAGAGTTTGATTTGCCTTCATCAGCTTCTACAAGGAAAGGAATAACAAATCATTTTCCTTCTTGAACTTTTCTATATTTACTTCTTTCGTTATTTGACTTGAATTGCTACTTCTTTATTTCTTTCCTTATTTGACTTGAATTGCTACTTCCTTCTTTATTTCTTTATTTCTTTATTCCTTTTCTTATTTGTTTATTTCCTTCTTTATTTCTTACCTTATTTGTTTCTTTTCTTATTTTCCTTCTTTTCCTTCTTTATTTCTTTCCTTGTTTATTTCCTTCCTTCTTTGCTCCGGTGTTTCAGCTCTTTCTTTATTTATTTTTTTGCTCCTTTATTTCTGCACTTTTTCTTCTGCCGTAATCTCTCATATTTGTACAGGACATCTGAGAACCTAGTTCACCTGATAGAGTACACATAAGACAACAAGTAGTGAGTTCACTTTATTAATCATCAAAACTACTTTATATGTTCTCCTACTTCCCAACACTAACATACATATTTCAACACTCGCGCGAAGCGCAGCTACGTTCCCTAGTATATAAATATGTCTACATATTTGTAACCCCTCATTATCCTTATTTCTATCTTCTATGATATTTCAATAAGAAAAATCATTTAAATAATATAATGCAACTGACGAACATTAATAAACAAAGAAAGTAGATAATTCTCAAATTGCATAAATAGCAGCTTTCCACGAAATACAACATAGATAGCAAGAAAGTAGAATGAAAAATACAATAAGAAAGCTTTATCTTTAGCAACAAATAACCAGACTACATTTGTTCTTTGTGCAGTTTCTTTCAACAAATATATAGTCGCATTTCAGCTTAATACTAATTTTTAAAAGAGTGATTGTGTATTAAAAGCAAATTCTATAGCCTCACCCTACATCAAGTAATAAGGTGTCATAAGTGATCTTCCTCGTTGCAAATGACCCTTGTATATAACACCAATTTTAGTCACTGCATTGAAGTTACTCGAATTTGTTGGGCAACTTAGTCAGTCCTGATGTAATAAAAAGACATTTCTTAGATATTAATTAATGTAAAATTTGTAGATATTATTTAATGGAAAATGGCATTTGATAATATTCAATAGAACAAATACAATTACCATATTCAATCTAAGAACATAACTTTAAACACCACCAAAAAATGATAATAATAGGACAATTTTTAATAGGTCTATATAACTCAACTTCCGTGGCAATTGATCACGTTTTCACAAATTTTAAGAAGGCAAGACATTCATGTCCTCAATAACATAAAGGCTTTCAATTTCAGTTGTCTATAATATAGTGAAGGGAAATACACAGATATTTCTACTCTTAATTTTAGTGCAATATGGCTTTATACAACACCTTCAAAGAAAACATCATCATTAATTGATCTTTCCCTCGTTTGATATTTTGAATCTTAAAAAATATAAAATTCCAATTTCATAACCAGTGAATTGAAACATTAAGACAAAGCATTCAGCAATATCATGCAGCGCCAGAATTGACAATGAATTAAATACACCGAAATGAAATTACAAATTGTATATGTCTTATACACATACACACATTAAACAAATGTGCTTCAAAAGTATGGACTAATCAACAATTTTTTTGAAAAACAACCTTGAACCCAATTCGTCAATTATTTTAAGTTCATATCATTAAGAATAAATTCCCAAAGAGCAATTAAGAATTTGGTTTATAAAAGAAAAAAAATGATCATAGAATTCTATACATATACACACATATAGAGAGAGAAATATTACTAATTAAATTTGCCTAAATATGAAGAATGTTGGGATGTAAGTTAGATATTTACTTTGCCGTTTTTTTTTTCTGAGTAGAATAGAGAAATAAAGAAACAAATATTACCAACCACAATGAAATAGGAATACGTGATTTATATATATATACTAGTTTTGACGGACATGAAAATCAAATCATGTACTACACTATTTTTAAAAATAATATGAATATTGCTAAATAAAAAATTAGTCACTCTTAAAATCTCTTAGTTACACCTCTTAAATAAATTTTCTACTCCCTGCCCCATAGTGCATTACTTTGTTATTATTGTTTTGTAGGTGTTTTTACTTTTAATATAATATAATATAAATAAATATTGATATAAAATATAGAAGATATACTAAATTGGATGTTTTAGTTGAAGTATTAGATTAATTTAACATTCATATTATGGAGTGTTCTAATTTTACTAAACTTTTAGGTTGTCAACGTTTGTAAATCAAACTTGAAGTTTTAAGAAGAGAAGAATAGAAAACATAAAAATCAATAATTTAAAAATGTGAGAAAACCCCTCCAATTATAGTTTAATATGTGTAGTATTAGTATGTGCATATTGTTTCTTATCATAGAAATATAGAAGATATACTAAATTGAGTGTTTTAAGAAGAATAATAATTATTATTATATTTTTTTAAAATGTAGTTTAAAACTTTGATGAATCCCCTCTTTTTACAGCCAACACAGAGTAGTGTACGAAAAACTGTTTGTGGTGCCTTATCAAAAAAAAGTCACAACCCTTTAGAAATGTCACAATCCTTCAAAAAGGTCAAAACTCATCAGAAAAGTCATAACTCTTCGGAAAAGTCACAACCCTTCGGAAAAGTCACAAAGTCACAACTTTTCGAAAAAGGCGCAACCCTATAGAAAAGTCACAACCCTTCAAAAAGGTCACAACTCATTAGAAAAGTTACAACTCTTCGAAAATTTCACAACCCTTCAATGTGAAAAGTTGTCTGCCTTTAATATAATATAATATAATATAATACACATAAAATAAATATAATACAATATAAAATACAGAAGATATACTACATTTAGTGTTTTAAGTTGGGGGTATTATAATAATTTAACATTTAAGTTATTAGTTTATTCTTTTAAGGTAGTATAGATAAAAAAAAAAAAGATAGATATAGATTGGTCTAATTTTAATTTGATATCAAATTTTAAAAAATAAAGAAGACTTTTAATTTAAGGATCATATGTATATTATATAAAAATGTCTTTTAACTTTGTAGTCTTAAAGATGCGTCATCACCCCCAAGAAAAAAGAACATTCTATATTAAACTGAATAAAAATAAAAGTACAACAAATAAATTGAAAACGAAAGAGTACTTATTAAATGTAGTTTGGATTATTCAAACAAGTTTTTGATCAAATACTTTTTCTCCATTAGTTTGAGACTTTATTGATCTATCTAATTTACCCACAAAAAAATATTGTAATTGCATAATCGAACAACTCTCACAATCTTCCTTGTTATAAGNTTCTGAACACGAAGTTGTAGTTTGTGCAAACGAAATCATTAAACTTCTTGTCAAGTAAGAATTGCTGCAAAAGTATATTTTATGGCTATGAAAATGAGTGCATATTAATTATCACGATGCTCTTCTCGTTTGAAGTTGAGTTATTTCATTCTCCTTGTTGCATCAATTTTTATTGATCTATCTAATTTACCCACAAAAAAATATTGTAATTGCATAATCGAACAACTCTCACAATCTTCCTTGTTATAAGTAGAAAAATAAAAAATCAACAAAATTCGTAGTTTAAAAGTGTGAGAAACCCCCTCTATTTATAGACAACAAAGGATAGTATGAAAAGATGCTTATCGTGTTTTTTTAGATAAGTCACAACCCTTCAGAAAAATCACAACTTTTTAGAAATGTCATAACTCATCGAAAAAGTCACAACTCTATAAAAAATGTCACAACCTTTCAGAAAAGTCACTACCCATCAATGAAGGTATCTGCTTTTAATATAATATAGTGTATATAAATATAATATTAAATATAGAATATATAATAAATTGGGTGTTTTAAGTTGGGGATAATATAGTAATTTAACATGAGTTGTTATGTGGTTACTTAAAACTGTTGCATTGTGATTCTACTTATATTTTTTAAAGATAAGATTAACATTTATATATTAACTAGTAAACTTGGCCGCGCTTTGCGCGGTTTTCAATAACCCTTTTTTTAAAATTATGAATAACATTTTACTTTTTACTTCAAGATTCTTCTATAAAAAAATTTAAAATATAATTTTGTATTCATATAAATTACGATTTGAGATAAAGACCTTGTTGTTCGTTAGTAATAACTCATACATATATCAAACGATAAATAATTTAAGCATCGATTATTTTAATAATAATCTTCACCTTTACACTTTGATGTCTTTATTGTTTAGTTATTTATTAACCATTTAGTTATATGAATATAACAATGTCAAACATGAAATGAGTATTTTATTTTTTTATCGGAATCATTTCAAAAAGAAAGGCACAATACTTCCAAGATAATGGGAGGAACAAAAAATTAAAATATAAAAGAGTTGATTCAAAATTAAATTTTAGGAAAATGACATAATAAGATGAATATGTCTATTAAAACAAAACTAAATGAAAAACATTTATAAATACATAAAGAATTTTATCTTTGTCATGTCTAATTGAGTTCCTTGAAATATTGACCAAATTAACTTTTTGGAAACACGAAGGACAGGAAATATGGAAAAAATATAAATTTAAACACTTCTAACATTTAAAAAAAAATTATGGTTGCAATAGTTAATGCACTCTTAATTAGTAACACCTTTCTTTTTCTTAATTTGTAATAACTTTTGTGTTTCTAATTAAGCTATATTTAAAGAAATCCATTAAAGAGTTTGAGTTTTTAAAATATGTTGAATGAACAAAATTAAAGGAAGAAAAATATTCTATCTATATTTATTAGTTATCAACATTATTAAAATGATTGTCCCAAAAATATTTATCATTAGCAAAATCAAATTAAAATTAATTTATTTTTCATTTTGCCTTAAAAATAATTATTTAGTAAAATAATTCTTCTTGTTTATGATTTCTTAAAGAATTTGTAAAAGAGAAATATGACAATTAATATGGGATGAATGGAATAAACACTATCAACAAAAAGATTATTAGACAACTCACCTTAGACATTTTTATTAAAATGAAGGAAAAGAACGGGAAAAAAAAACAAACTAAAGATCATCATATATTAAAAATATAATTGAAAATGAACCCTTGTATATATTTGATTATAAAATATTTAAAACAATTTCATATAAATAATAGGCTAAATAATATATTTTTATTTATCTAAATTATTCAATATTTTATTTTTGTGCAAACCTTGTCAAATTAAATGTTATAGTTAATCACAGTGAATATCATTTTTGTATTTTTACAACTAATTAACCACTATATTAATTACAATAATAATCTTGGTACCATATTTCATGATTAAACATAAACATATATGAAATTGATAAATTAAGAATTGAATGACATGAAACGAATGATGAAACAATATAACTTATATAAAAAAGACATACTAATAGAAAGAAAATAAGGTAAACAATACATACTTCTCCAATTGATTTCGCTTGACAAATAACTTCGCAGTCTTTGTTAGATTCTTATATTTTCAAAACAATAAGATTAACAACTTGAAATTCTTATTGCCACAAATATTGTTTGTCAAAATGACAACATCAAATATTGTTTTTCAATATAAATTTGACAAAAATATTTCAGTTGATTTTACTTTTATGACTATTTTAATTTTTATTTCATTCTTTTTCTCTAACACAAATTTTTACTCTCAAAACGGACAAAAAGGAAAATGAAAATTAGAAAAGGAAAAATTTCACGAAATATTGATTCTCTTAATTTGTCAAACCTGATGTTAATAGAGGGAAAACAAAGAACAATAAAAAAAATCAATCACCGCTATTTCAAAATTATGCAACTATAGATATAGTCAAGAAATCACTAAGAAAAGAGGAAAAAGTTTGCCGAATGTCGATAGTTGATCTCTTTTTCTGTCAAACACATGATGTTAGAAGAAGAAAAAAAGAACAATCTAGAAAACAAATCACTCATATTTCATAATCATGCAAATAACATATAATTAAAAAAATCATATAAATAATAATCCACAAATTATTAAATGGTAAAACTAAACATATAATCAAAAAATTACTAAGAAAAAGAGGGAAAAATTTACCGAATATCGATAGTTGATATCTTATTTTGTCAAACACCTGATGTTAGAAAAAGAAGAAACACAATCAAGAAAATCAATCACTTCTATTTTATAATCATGCAATCGCATATAATATATACAATCATATAAATAATACTCCACATTATCATATTGTAACTCAAATTCAAGCATTCAAAAGTAGTAGCATGCTTGAAAGGTATTCATCATTGGTTGTGATGTGAAGAAATAGTGATTCTAGCTATTTATCATTAATTTTCTTGGGTTAAATTTGCA
>NC_064285.1:21215750-21220725 GCF_019186545.1 Solanum stenotomum
ATTAATTATATTATATATAGTAATATATATGATATATGATTTAAACAAAATAAAAGTAGGTGGGCCATGGTGCCACGTGTCGAAAGAAGAGTGAATTTTATTCACTCTTCTTATATAGTAATATATTAATATTAATTATATTATATATAGTAATATATATGATATATGATTTAAACAAAATAAAAGTAGGTGGGCCATGGTGCCACGTGTCGAAAGAAGAGTGAATTTTATTCACTCTTCTTATATAGTAATATATTAATATTAATTGTATTATATATAGTAATATATATGATATATGATTTAAACAAAATAAAAGTAGGTGGGCCATGGTGCCACGTGTCGAAAGAAGAGTGAATTTTATTCACTCTTCTTATATAGTAATTCTTCTTAAATTCTCCATTTAACTACCATATGTCACATCATATATAAATTAACGTGTCTATTCTCTTTAATTAATTACTTTCATCTTGACCCTTAGTCTTCATTTGTTTATTGTTACAATATTATATAGGGAATTTTAATTTTAATTACTAAGGCAAATTAAAATAAATCAAATTAACGGAATAGTTTTAGAGAAAAATGAGAAGGGGGAAGTTTTTAAAAGGAGAAAAAAAAATTAGGTCATAAAGAGATTTATATATATATATATATATATATTAAAAGTAAAAATTTGAAAAGTGTAATTCATGGATAATAAAGAGACAAATATTTAAAATATGCTTTTGTCATTTTATAATAATTAAAATAAGGTTAAAAAAAGAGAGAATAAATAAATAAATTTATTAAGAGTAGAAATTAGAGAGATGGAAGTATGAATAATTACTTGGCATGTGAGGAGTTTTTGTTGTAAATGTTCATCAATTAATTAAATATTTATTTGGAATAAATTAAGTAATTCACTTTTATTATAAAATAATTAATTTAAATAAGAAAAAAGCCCAAAGAAAGGAGAAAAAAAACAAAATGTAAATGGAGATCATATAGAGATGGATAATTATTCATCGTACTAAATAAGACAATATAAGGCTAGATTACCTAATAGAAATAAATCTCTAGATTATAATATAAATATATTACACAGTTAAAGTCACGACATAATATATGAAAAAACATCCTTTTGCCAATCAACTATGACTAGGATATTGGTATTTATACAGAGAAATACAAATCAAATCAGAGTGGTTAAAATTAAGACAGGCCTTAAGCTTATATTTAAAAGTATTAGAAACAAGAGACTTAGTAGATAGACTTTGTAATCACGGAGGATTATACTCAGTAAATAGACATAAATTAGTTAACCCATAATTATTAAGTGCTCTCAGGTGGGAGTTACAAAGTATCGATAGTGATATCCAATCTGCAAATAATAGAATAAAATTTCAGAGGAAAAGTATTAGTAAAATAGATATTCCTCTAGGCTAAAATAATAACTATAGATCCATTAAAACAATTAGATTACTTAGACTTAAGAATCTACCCTGAAAAGAAGTACAGAATATTAAAAGAAAATTCAGTAATAAGGTGTAATTTTAGTCAAGGAGAACATCTTTTACATTCAGAAGATAAGCAATATAATACTATAATAGATCTTATAATAAACTTTAGTGAAAAAACACAAGAAAAAGAAAATAGTAAGACTACTAGAAACAGTAGAAGTAACTCAAAATAAACATAAAAAGATATAGAAAGGTTAGAACAAAATCTTGACTTCTTAAAATCACAAGAATTAGAATTAGATAGAAAAATCCAATACTTAAATAATAAGTTTAATATAGAACAGATACCTACAAAAGTTGAAATAGTAAGGTTAATAAAAATCACTATAATAGTATTACTGATAGAGTTAAAAACTACTGAATTAGTTGAAAAAATTATAACTCAATTGGAAACAGTAACTACTGAAGTTAGTGAATTAAAAAAGACAATAAAACAACTAGAAGATAAACTCCTTTCATGAACGACTTATGCCAAGAACCTTCATACACTAAAGCCTTAAAATTTGCAGGAAGTATTCAACCAGATCCACCAGGTCTGTCTGATCACCAACCTTCAAGTAAATCAAATCAAATAATTATTAAACAAAATAACACTATAATAGTATTACTGATAGAGTTAAATAAAAAATTAGACAAAATAATTAAAGAAAAAGAAGTTATAAAAGAACAACCTAAAATCACTGAAATAGAGAAATTAATAACTCAATTAAAAAATATTGAAATTACTCCACTTAAAGAAAGACCAAGCATAGTTAGAAAATCTCAAAAATGGACTTTCTTTCAGGTAGAAGAACAACAGTCGAAGAAAGACCACGAGTAAGTTTTTCTGAGAATAGAATAGGAAATAACCTTATATCAAGAATATTAACAAGAAATAAACAAGAAGATAAACAAATCCAGGAGTTAAACCAAGTAATAGATATAGACAAAGACCTAAGAATATTCCAACAGAATCAGTTAAATTTACTTAACCCAAAGATATTATATGATACAGGATATTTTGCAAGAAATAATCAGCTATATAGACATTATAGAGAGGAACAAATTTCAGCTATAGGAAAAGAAATAGCTACTATGAATTTAATAAACCCAGAATCTCTAAAGGGAATCATACATAACAAACTAACATTAATGCACATGGGCTTAATAGTAGTAGGGTTAAAAGGATTAA
This sequence comes from Solanum stenotomum, assembly GCF_019186545.1. Taxonomy (NCBI): domain Eukaryota; kingdom Viridiplantae; phylum Streptophyta; class Magnoliopsida; order Solanales; family Solanaceae; genus Solanum; species Solanum stenotomum. The sequence goes on from NC_064285.1 coordinate 21,218,418, forward strand.
CTAGAAAGAATCTAGGAATTAAAGTATTAATCATAATATAAGATGATAGGTGGTCCGATTTAAAGAAATTCATAATAGGATTAACAGAAGTAGATATGACCAATAATGGAGGAATATTTTATATTATCCCGGATTTTATGATTAATTTAGGAGAATTCGGAAAGCACATAAAAATAGGAATACAGACTAAAGGATACGAAGAAATGAGTAGCGGAAATAATCTACTAATGTGTGTTGGTTTCATTGGGAAAGTTGCATCCAAAAGTAATACAAGGTTTAGATTAAAAGTCGAAGATGTAGTGGAGGTCATGGGAAACAAAGGCATAAAGTTAATAAAACCAATAAAAATAAACCCAGAAGAATACGCAGGATTAGAATGGAACTTGGAACAATTTAATAAAAAGAAAGTCATACAAAAGGAGAAACATCTATTAGGTTCACAAACTGTAATTACTCTAATCAAACTAACTTAGAAGAAGAGTTAGAATTAGAAGAAGAAAAAGAGTTTATGAATATAGAAATAATACAAGAAGGATATGAAGTAGATGAAGCTTTGCAAGAAGCTGAACGAAGATATAATAATAATACTAATATAACTTTTAAATGTAAAGGATGTAAGACAGGAAATATGGGTATTTTTGAAGTAAATAAACACTTTAAAACATGCGAATTTAGAACTGATAATCTAGGCTATAGAAAAGAGTACTATAACCAAGAAAAACTAGAAAATCTTGAAAAGATACTAGAAAATCTGTATGAAAGTGAAGATGAAATAGAAAGAAATTCTATAATAAGTCAAAAAGAGCTTATGGAATCCACTAGTTCAAGGGCTAGTCCATTCCAACGAACTGCCCAACAACATACAATAGATACAAGTATAAAAAATGTACCAAGGAGACCAGTATTTAGGGTAAACCCAGATATAGTAACTGAAAATGTAAGACCAATGGGTAGAAGGATGCCTATAGAAGAACCTATTAGGTTACAAGAAGGAGGAAATAAAGGAAAAATATTAAATATAGCAGCACATGATCCTCAGATGTGGAATGCAGTAATAGATTTATGGAAAGGAATAGTAGTAGCAGATTATATAAAAACATACCAAGATGTAGACGCAGAAACAATGTATAAATATATGGAAACCTTTTTAGGAGAATCTGCAAAGGCCTTATGGGAAGCATATAAATCTAATTTCCCACAAGAATTCCAAGCATTAGTAAACCTGAGAGCAAACCCATATAATTTTACAAATAAAATACATAGTTTAAATACAGGAGAAGACCCAAATAGTGGCCTAGTAGTATTACAGAGAAATACTTTGATAAACCTAGAACAATTAAGTATTACAAGTTGGTTCCACATAAAGAACTTTCTTAAAGATTATTATTATTACTGTACAATTAGTGGAAATTCTTTTGACGAAGAATTAGGAAAAAAGTTATTTAATAAACTACCAGGAACTTTAGGTAGAGAAATAGAAGAAAGATGGTATAAAAGAGAAGGAGTAATACAAAACCCAAACGGTAAATGGTCTATAGGACACAAAGTACAACATATAATGGAAATTTTAACAGAAAAATGCACGAATATACAAATACAAAAACAACTAAAACAAAATGAAATGGGTTTCTGTAAGAATGTCATGTATACAACCCAAAGTTATGATAAAGGACGGAATAAATCAAAGAAAAGATACAAGAAATATAGACCTTACTACAATCAGCAGTATAATAAAAGATACTACTTAAGAAGATCTTCAGCTAAAAAGTCATATCTAAATAAGGATAGACATGTTAGAAAATATAGAAATGACAGAAATTATAAAAATAAGCTAGAATGTTTCACATGTGGAAGTATAGAACATTTAGCAAATGTATGTCCTAAAAGAAATAATAGTAGAACTAGAAACTCGCAATTAATAGAAGATTTTCAAGAAACATTGATTAATGTTGATGAATACATGTCAGATAATGAAAGCATATATTCGATAGTAAGTGTAGAAATTGAAGAAACAACTCTGTCTGATGAGTCAGATTCAGCTAATGAAGAACTAATAAATGAGATGTTGGGTATGTAGCAAGAGTTAATGGGAAATTGAGGGAAGATGAAAGAGGAACTTGGAAAAAGTTGGGAACTTGAAGAGTTGAGAACTTGAAAAGTCCTCTTATGCTTTATTGAAAAGACATTGAAAAGACATTTGTCCCTCATCGGTGGTGGAAAGAAAAATAGGAGAGTTTAAATATAGAAACACTCCTATTAATTGTTAAAAGGGTTGGAAAGAGGGACCCCCCTCGCGCCGTCGTCGTCG
>NC_064285.1:21221728-21305252 GCF_019186545.1 Solanum stenotomum
AATTAATGAATATAGAAACTATGATAAACCATTATGAAAATTTAATATGTAATGAAGATAAAAAATTTACTACTGTTAAAGTATTAGCTAGACTTAAAATACAGGATATTGAATTAGAAACCTTGGCATTAGTAGACACAGGATGTACAGGTAGTATAATAAATAAAAAGATTCTACCACAAAAATTAATAAGAACCTTAGATAAGCCAATTGCAGCAATGCAAATGGATGGAATGTATAATACATACCAACATTATATAGGAAAGACTCAGGTAAGTTTTATCAATACAAGTAATGAATTTTATAAACCAATGTACACACTTGATAGAATATGGGTAAGAGATCTTAACATAAATGTAGATTTTGTATTAGGATTAAAATTTATGATACAAAATAATGGAGGAACGTTAATTACAAGAGATGGGGTAATATTCTTCAAACACCTAACTTATACACCAGTACAAACTATTAAATTTGAAACAAAAGGAAGACAAGCTGGTATATCTCCAAACACTCCTGAAAATTTACAGACATGTTGTAAAGACTGCGAAAATAAAAGTGAATGTTGTAAAAATTCAAGACATAAAGAACAATACGAGGAAGAAGAAGAATATGATATAAGAGAAAAAGATTATACCTTAATAGAAGTAGAAAATACATTCTATAATTTTCAATTAGGAATAGATAGGATAGGTACAATTAGAAGTCCTAAAGATCTAGACAATATAGTAAAAATATTAGATGAAATGGAAATAATAGGAGAAAAACCTTTAAAATATTGAGAAAATAATAAAATAGTATGTCAATTAACTATCATAAACCCTGAATACATAATAAAAACGGCCGCTATTGAAGCAACAAATCAAGACTTAGAGGACTTTGGTATACAAATAAAGGAATTACTAAACTTGGGAGTAATAAAAAGATCTACATCAAAACATAGATCAACAACATTCATGGTAAGAAATCACAGTGAAATAGTAAGAGGTAAAGCAAGAATGGTAATTAATTACAAACGACTTAATGATAACACCAGAACAGATGCATATAAATTACCCGATAAAAATGAATTAATCAATCGAATCCAGGGAAAAAGGATATTTAGTAAATTTGATTGTAAATCAGGATATTGGTAGGTAAAAATGCATGAAGAAAGCATAGAATGGACAACATTCACTTGTCCCGAAGGACATTTCGAATCGTTAGCTATGCCATTTGGGCTAAAGACTGCCCCGCCAATATTTCAAAGAAAAATGGACACTATATTTGGAGACTATAAAAGGTTTGTCCTAGTCTATGTAGATGATATCTTAGTTTTTAGTAAAGATATTAAAGACCATTTAGGACACTTACAGACGGTATTTCGTTTATTCGTAAAAAATGGAATAATAGTAAGTAAAAAGAAAATGGAATTATGTAAGAGCCATATAAATTTTTTAGGAGTAACATTAGGAGAAGGTAAAATTAAATTACAACCACATATAGCAACAAAAGGATTAGATATGCCTGATAAATTAGATAATAAAAAAGATTTACAAAATTTTTTAGGATTAGTAAATTATGCTAGAAATTTTATTAAAGACTTAGGAAGACTAGCAAGACCATTATATTCAAAAACAGGTAGTAAAGGGAAAAAATATTTTAATATAGAAGACATTAAATTAGTACAACAAATTAAAGAAAAAGTTAAAAATATTTCAGAACTAAGTATACCATTAGAAACAGATTATTTAAAAATTGAAACAGATGGTAGTTTCCAAGGATGGGGAGCCGTGTTAAAAGCCAGACCAAATAAATATAGTGATAAGACAGAAGAAAAAATTTGCGCTTATCAAAGTGAAAAATATAAAGAAAAAGGAAATATGAGCAGTATAGATGCTGAAGGCTTAGCAATAATATATGGTCTTAATAGTTTTAAGTTATATATTTTAAATAAAAATGAAATATTAGTACGAACTGACGTGAAGCCATAGTTAAATTTCATCAAAAGATAAATAAAAAAGCTAGTAGCAAGAGACGATGGCTAAATTTTATGGATACTATATCTATCTATCCAAATGTTATTTTTGAATATATAAAAGGAAAGGATAATAGTCTAGCGGATCAGTTAAGTAGATTAAATAATAAAATAACTTAAGTATACTTTTGTTTTCAGCATGAGACCAACCAGTTCAATAGACAAAGGCAAAGGAGTAGCCCCAGCATCAGACACATACGCTCAGACTGTATTAGGTAATATGAAGTTTAGACCTCAGACACCATCAATAGATATAATGGATCGTATTTACTTCGGTAAGCATAATTTAATATGTTACCCGAATTCAAATTTATCTTTTAGACAACTACCAGAATGTGTGTTAGACAAACCTCAGAAATGTTTAGCAGATAATTTATGGATGGTATATAATAAGAAAGACAATAAATATTTTATAGCCTCATTAAATGCCTTGTGTCAATACTTTACAGATAAAAGTAAAGAGAACAAATTCAAATATTATGTGGTAATACATGGTAAGACTAACGGTATTTTTCAAACCTGGATAGAAGTTGTAGAATCCATAAACGGAGTTAAAACTCCTCTTTTTAAAGGTTTTAATGATTTTACTGAAGCCTTAGATTATGCAAGAGGGATACTTGGTCCAAATTACTATATCTCTCCAGCCCTCAGACAAAATCCACAAAATACTCCACAATATAATATCCAAAAGGACACAGATAAAATAATCTTTTGTGACCACTGTTCTTCAATGACCGAGGCCTTTAAAAGATTAAATGCAAAGGTGGAAGCTTTACTCCAAGAGAATGCGAAATTAATGGAGCAAGTAAAATCACTCAAAAGCAAAGACTCCATTCAGAAGATTCATACCAGTACACAGACCTCAGAAATGAGTTTTCCATCTATAGAAAAAATGGATGAGCAGGGTGTGCATTCCCCAACGAATGCAAAAAGATCCATTGTATTGGATAAAAAGGATACAGCTAGTTCGGTTCAAACGGTAGCCGGTAAAGACACCTCAAATCCGTTTATGGCTGTCACTTTGCCAAAAAGTGAAGGAGAAAGTTCATCAAGACGAAGGTTACCCAGATCATTTACTCAGGTAGAAACGATAACAAAGAAAACTATGCTCCATAAAAAGAAAAAAAATGATAAAATCGAGAGCATAATAAAAAAGACTTTAGAGAAATTGTTCCAACAGGGACAAGATAAACATGTAATTACTACTCTACCAAATCCAGATCCAAGTGGCGACAGATTGGTACCAGATACAGAATGAGACAGAGCAAATACTAGAAAGGAGAATCCTAATAATATTATAACTAGGTCCATCAGTTCAGGAGAAGAAGACTATGGAGAACATGGAGACAATGCATATTATCAAGAAGCTCAAGATCCTAACGAAGATGATGATTCAGGAATGAGTTTTGATTCCATAGCTTTGCACAACCTTGATACCTGAAGAAAGACAGAAGAAGGGGAAAAACAAGACAAGACAATAAAAGTAGGAATAAAGTGTACCATGTGGGTATGTCCACATTTGTCATGTGAGTACCATGTGGGTATGTCCACATTTGTCATGTGAGTGCCTACTTTATCACTATCCTCCAAAGAGGAAAAAACTGATAGGCACGCGTTGTATATTATGTCAAAGTTTGTGTCAATAAGTGAGAATAATGCATGTGCGATGGGGCCCAATGTGTACCCGGCATGAATTATTTGAGCTTATCTTTTAAAGCGTCGGCCAAGTTTGAGCCATTACTTTTTATTCCACTATTTTAGTGCGTCGGCCACATTTGGCCATTAGTAATTCTCCACGTTTTGTACTAAGACTACTCTACACTAAAGAAGACGAAGAAAAGAAGAACCAGAAAAAGAAAAACACAACATATTCCCCTTCCAATGTTCAGCAAAATCCTCTCCTTTAACAAATCCAAATATTTCTAAAACAATCCTCTTGTAATATCTAGTGTGTAAAAAAGTTTGTTTTAAGTGTGTAAGGGTCAGTCGGGGTTCCCGAAAGGGAAACCTCTCTCCGTCAAAGTCATGTAAGTCTCTTATGTTTCCTGTTTTCCCTAAAAATATATGTAAAGTATGTTTGTTTTAAATTATGTTTAAAGGTTATGATGTATTTAAGGTTGTGTTGTAAATATGTTAAAAACTACCCTTAGTATATGGTTAGACTTTTAACTTCTTAATCACAACAATAGATTAACCTGTAAATTCCTAGGATGTAAAAGGCCTTAAAAAAGTCCACAAATATCACAGGACGTCTTGTTAGCCATCTCCGGGGTGGGGTTAATGAAGAAGTTGTTAAGAATACAGGTTAAAAGAAAGAAATGAACGGGGTAGTAAGTTAAAAAAAAAAGAAGGGAAAAACAGGATAAATATATGAGATAAACATGACAAGACACGAGTAAGAGGGAGTACTGAGTAGGATTTACAAAAAATCTGAATTTCTGCTATTCTGCTATTCTGCTGTGATAATCTCTGTTGTTTTCTGCTGCTGTTTTCTGTTAAACCCGTTAAGATTATTTATCTATATTCACTCATATTTTCTGTTAATTTTCTGTAAATTTTCTGTATTTTTTGTATTTTTTGGTTTTTTCTGTATTTTCTGGTATCTTCTGTATTTTTGGTATCTTTTATTTTTGGTAACTTTTTTTGTATTTTTGGTATCTTTTATTTTTGGTATCTTATATATATATATATTATTCAAATTGAGAAATTTATAGAAATATTTATTTAAGATAAATAAATAAGTTTTAGGAGTAAATTTCTAGGAAGAGTTATAATACGGATAGATTACCGTAAAAGTGTGAACTTTAAAAAATTAAAGTAATATGTTTTCTTAATTAAATACTGATTTAAAGTTATATCATGTTAAATTTAAAATTTATATTTTTTTGAAACTGATTTTAAATTTCTATCTCGTTTTATAAATTGTAATGTATTATAATTAATATTAGTACAGATTACGAATAATTAATAATTAATTGATTGATACTAAAGATTAATTATTCCTTTGACATATGTCGCTTTTATCTCTCCTATTATATAGATATATAGAATATATAGATTTTTATTTTCAGATTTTAAATTAATTTCAATAATTCATAATTCTCCTTTTTTTGTGTGTACATATACATATGTTTTAATAAAGTGAAAGTAAAAAATATTTTTTTTTTTTAAAAAGTAACCAAATATTGAGGAAAAAACTAACATATTGTTGAGATGGTTAGTTTTTACAAAATTAAATTCTAAATAAATTAAAAAGAAACAATATTTGATGTATATACGTGATTTAGTAGTTATTTTTTTTTATTTGTTTTTTTATATATTTGTAAATATGACAAATGGATGATTTTTTTTTAATGTTTTAAATTGTAACGACATATTCCCGTCGTTAGGAAAAAGCCAATGGGGAGAGAATTTGGGCCAGAAATTTTTTGAGTAGTGACTTGGGAATTCCTAGCCTAGTCTAGATTTGGACGAAATCTGAGTCAGGTGAGGTCTAGGGATATCTAGTAGTGAATGAGAGAGTTAATTATGAATTTGATCCATGAGTGGATAGCCACACGTTAGGGAGCCCGTACGGCTTTATGGAATTGAATTCGGATGATTAGAGCTCTCGAAACTGATCTTAGTGTGAATGGATAGTTTTTGAACGTCAAAGGTTGAAGGTGTGCTATGAAATGAGAGTTTGGAACTCAAATTCCAACTTTCTGTCTCCGTGCAAGCCGCCAGGACAGGATTAATCCCGCCAGGGCGGGGCCATTGTGGCGGGACAGTCGCAACTTAAATTGGGTAAAAACCCCAAAAACATTATTTTCTGAAAACCTTCATTCTTGAGATCTAAGAGACGACCCAGGGCAAGTTCTTAACAATTTTCCACAAGTTCTTAATGCTGGGAAAAGCCCTAATTGAACGTTAGGATCTTGGGTTTGGACATGGATATATAGATTGATTATTATCCGACTAAATTAGGCCTTGTTTATTGATCCTTGTGTTAATTGATTGTTTTTTTACCAAGAACAAGCGAAAAAAATCTGAAAAGGGAAGGCTCAAGTGTCTTAGGAGGATTCAAGCTTGGTTTCGAGGTAGGTGATGGTTTGATTTGCTGTTTGTGTGATATATGCCGATTAATTGCTTCATTGTATGCATGCATGTAAGTGAATAAGGAAATGCAAATCAAATCCAATGAAAATGAGTATGTCTGAACGATTGCATGCCATGAACCTAACACTTGATTGTATGATTATGAGTAAGGTTCATTATGGGTGTGATTGTGATTGTGGTTGTACTGATTGGATCGGGTGTCACGTTCCGACACACATATTGGATCGGGTGTCACGTTCCCACACATATATTGGATAGGGTGTCACATTCCGACACATATATTGAATCGGGTGCACGTTCCGACAAAATAACAGTTTGGGTATGGGTTCCATGAGAGGACCATTGTGATTATTACATTCATGTCTATTGTCGTTGATATTGGAAACTGTATGTTCTTGAAATGATAACCGATCTATGTATTCTGTATATATATGTGTGTTTACTATGTTGTGATTGCTTGACTATGTTTCGCTTACCGGAATAGCCGCGTGATCCTACTAGTACACTGTGGTTTGTGTACTGATACTTCACTTGCTCGTTCTTTGTTGAGTACATGGCATCTTCAGGCGGCTACTGATAGACCTCAGCTAGGAGATCAGTGATCGAGACCGGATTCAAAGGTGAACCAGTTCTTTCAGGCTGCCATGGGTCCTCTATTGTTTAGTCTATTCTTTTCGGACACAAACTTTCTAATTAGATTTACTCGTATGTTTGGTTTTGGGTTTGTACCCATTATGTTAGACTTGTTGGTTAATAGTTTTGGTACAATGACTTTCAGTCCTAGGGGTTAACTTCTGCAATAGTTTGTTAGTTGTTTCGTTGAACTTTCGAAGTTTATGTGAACTCCGTATTTCTTTAGTCATTTATACATGATTCCGTATCTTTAAATGCATAGTTTTTGGTTTAGTTACTTAGTCGAACTGTAGTAATGGTTCTTCCACGGGAGGATTAGTGTGGATGTCAATCACGACGGTCTGGGTCGTGACATAAATAGTTTATTATATTATTTAATATATTTTTTGTCATTATTTTTACTATATTTTTCTGTTTTAAATAATTAAATTTCTGTAAAAAAAGTTAATCCTTTTTTAATCAGTTACCTATATTTTAGGAATCACTACTTTCCTTTCCTTAACTCAAAATTAAAAGTTAACGACATTTACATAAAGTTTAAAATAATCCCACTAATTTAAAATAATTAACTGTCATCACACGTGTTTTTTTCTTTTGCAAATACAATTTTGTAAATTATTTTTTTAAATACTGTTTTTTGTGGCGCTGACATGTAGGGCTATCACCTCTCCTATTTTATATATATATAGATTATTATTATTATTATTATGATTATTATTACTATTATTTTTATTTTTTTAATTTTATTATTAGTATTATTATTATTATTATTATCTCCACTATCCTTAGTGATTTGTTTATCACCCTTTAATTGTTGAATCATAGTATCAGCACTATCGTATTTTTTATTATATTTTATGATTTTTCTGATCTCGATCGGCTAATGATGCCTACTAAGTATCCCATGCTTTGATACTCATGCTACACTTTTGCATCTTGTTCTTATGCAACTCCCACAACTTCTAGATCGTAGTAAGATCTTGGCATCCGAAAATTTATTGCTATCCTTTTTTTGTATCTGTCTATATATTTTGTATTTTGATAGGCAGATTTGATGTATATAGCTTTCATATACTTAGACGCTTTTGTAACACTGGAGCCAGGTCCAAAGTTGGTTTTCCTTGTGTATTTCGTCTTCCTTGTTCACTTTTGGATCGCTGCTATTTATTTCGTAACGTTATGTATATATCTATACCACAACCCCCCTTGTATTTCCATTGCTTCAACGTAGTTTTGTTTCATTGTATTTATTGTTTTCCCTTTTAGGTTTTGGGTTCTAGCTTGCCTACTGTAGGATTTATGATAGGTGTCATCATGATCCGATTTCGGATTGTGTCCAAATGTTAATTATAATTTTTTTTGGTATTCTCATATGGTTAATCTATCTATTTTCCAAATAAATAATGAACCTTGGTTAAATCTCACTATATTTGAATAATTAAAAATTGCCTAAGTTAGTCACTTTTTTTTTAACTTTTCTTTTAAATGAATTATTCTCTTAATTTAGTCGAATATGTATCTTAGTTAAATAACCAGTTAACTACGTGTTTGTGAACATTATTTCAGTGCTCAAAACCTTCTTAAAGATATTATTAGAACCCTTACTCGAATATTTGAGTAAAGAGTATTTTGTTAGATTTTTTCGATAAAAAAGTTTCTTAATTTAATTTCTTTTTTCACAAACTAGGTGACGCCTTTTTTAAAACCAAAAACCTGTCATGACAAAGTCCATATTCAAAATTAGAACATACATATGTCCAGGTCATGTTACTCTTTGAAATCATGGAGCTCAAGCAATATAAAATACATCCAAATTCTCGAAACAAATCCTCAAAACTCGTTCGAAACTTCATATACACAAACCAATAGTGGCAATCAATCATAAAACACTTTCTGGATTTGTTGGAATCATATATAAAATCATATATATCGTCTTGATCAAATGTTGACCATGACCAACACTAAGCTTATTACTAAATATTTTTAAAGATAATATGCGATGCTCTTTCGGTCCAAATCTTCTAAAAAAATATTTGGTTAAACTTCCTTTATTTTTTGTGAAATAAAGTTTTTTCAGAAGAATAGTAAATGTCAGTGTCCACCAAACAGAAGCCGAATGAAAAGAAATCACACAATAAATATACAACTCAATAAGGTCCAATAAACACAAGAATATCAAGTGTACGATCATAACTTGTTTGGATTGACTTAAAAGTTGGTTAAACCTACTTTTAAGTCATTTTTAAATTTTGAAAGTGTTTGTCAAGGTTAAAAATAATTTAAAATAACTTGAAAAAAAAGAGTTAAAAACCAAAAGTAGGTTACTTCTGCTTTTTATTTTTTTGACTTAAAAGTCTTTAAGTTTGATTTAAAAATTAAATTTTTAAATCAATCCAAACGAGCTCTAAAACATCAAATACGAAACAACAAGTTGAATCAAAGGAACGAGAGAAGACACAAACAGGACACACTTACAAGAGCTCAATCAAGAACAGAGAAAAAAGAGTTAGAAACAGCAAAATAAACATGAAAACACTGAGGAACTGAAAGGAGAGTACAAAAACTATACCTTAGTTGGCCGGAGGAAATGAATTGACGAATCAGAGTTGCCCGTTGTCAAAATGAGGAGGAAGGTTCGAGACTTTTCACTTTCCAATTTCCAATTTCAATTTGGGGACATATTTATCTTTAGGGTCTGTTTGGAAATTATTGGATAGTAATTATCAGCCTAATAATTTTACAGTCTAGTAATTACGCTGACTTGTTTATTTGTCGCAATATAATTATAATGTTATTACAAGTGTGTGTTTGGTTTCATCACAAATGCAATCATAAGGTTATATTAAATTGTTAATAATCGAAAATTATAAAAAAATTATTAGACAAATAAAGGTCTTTATAAATGATATTAAATTAAATATTTAGGATATATATGATCTTTTGAATATATATTAATTAATAAACATATGTTCTTAATTAATTTATATTTTTTAAATTAGTATAATTTAATTAAATTAATCATAAAAAGCTAAAAGTACAAGATTTGTATAAACATCATGAAATGCATGTTTGACAAAAATGTTAATATTATAAATATATTATCATAAAATTATTAAAACATTTGAAAAAAGATAATCTATATCAAGTCTAACTTAAAAATGAATGACTTGCAATGTGAAATATCAAGTCAATACTACTAAACAAATGAAATAAAAAATATAACACAATTAGTTTTAAATTTTAAAAAAATTAACATAATATTCTTATGTCAAATTTCAACATAACATACATAAATATGATATTTTTTAAAAAGAAAAATGTAAATTTATAATCTTATTCAACAATGAATTATACTTGTTAAAAATTAGAATACTAACAAAGTTATGCTAATAAAAATAGATAAATAAATAAATGGATAATATGAAAAATTGAATAGAATCACTTGAAAAAGTAAAGATTGAGAATAAGAAGGAAATGAAATATAAATAATAAAAAAATTTAGAAAATATTAGAATAACAAAAATAATAGAAATAAAAAAATAAATAAAAATGAAAAATAGAAATATAAATAAAAGGAAGAAAAGAATTTAAAAAAGTTTCATATAATTACATGGTATAATTACACCCGATTCCTAACCCTCACTTAGGAATTGAGGAATGTAATTACTACCCTTCAATTACAGTCAATTCCTCTCTTGTCAAGTAATTACTTGGTCTATCGAACACGTCAAAGAGTGTAATTACAATCAATTACACCAAATTCCAATTACATATGGCTTTCCAAACAAGTCTTTAGGGCCTGTTTGGAAAGTCACATTGGTAATTGGATTTGATGTAATTGAGTATAATTACATTGTCTGACATATTTGGTTGACAATGTAATTACTTGGCCAACATGTAACTTGGTGTAATGGATAGGGGTAATTACACTCTTCAATTTATAGGGGTGCGTAGTGAATTGTAGTTAAATACATAGTGTAATTACAAGCTGATTACTTTTTAATTTCTTCCTTTTATTTCTATTTTTATTTTTTGTTTAATTTATTTTTTATTTTTATTATTCTAATGTTTTCTAAAAAAATAAATTTATCTTATTGTTATTTAATTTCCTTCTCATTATCAACCTTTACATCATGTGATTCCATGCAATTTTTCGCATTATCTATTTTTTTTGTTAATATAATTTTGTTAGTTTTCTAATTTTTAAATTAAAGAAGAATTTATTATGGAATAAGGTTATGGTCTTATGGGCTTATGTTTTTTCTTTTCTTTTAAATCATACTTATGTATGTTATGTTGATATTAGACATAAGAATATTATGTTAAATTTTTTGTTTTGAATTTAGAACTTATGTTATATTTTAAATTTCATTTTTTAGGAGTATTAACTCGATGTTTTACATTGCAAGCTATTTTTATAAGTTAGACTTGATAGATTATATTTTTGTCAAATATTTTTATAATTTTATGACGTTATATTTATAGTATTTATATTTTTGTCAAACGTGTATTCATGATGTTCATAGAATTTTTGTACTTTTAGTTTTATGATTAATTTAATTAAAATATATTAATTTGAAAATATAAATCAGTTTTTTTTTATAATATTTGTTAAGAACATATGGTTTTTTGGGATTTCCTTTAATGTGCCGTTATTTATTGGCTTGAAGAAAAGTTTCCTTTACAACACATGCATTGGTACATTAATATATATCATGTTTCCCATTCTTTTTCTGCACTTTTTTTTATTTCCATATTCATTATCTTAGAGAGAGTATGAGGAGTATATATATAAAGGGAAAAAATAGAAGATATATGAAGAATTGGATTCAAAGACAATTAAGCTTTTATTTAGATTTTGAATATATTTGAACTAAGAAAATAAACTTTAACAGACAATATATTTTTTTATTCATTCATAATTTGAATAAAAGTTGTCTATGAACCCAACTCCCCCTTTCTCTTCTTGTTTATTTTTGCTCATTATATATAAACTCCTCCTCCTCCCTTCCTTAAAATGATGATAATGGAAGCAACAAAAATGTAGGGACAAAATGGGCAATATGGTATGTTGATGTAGCAATGCATTTGTGGTGAAAGAACTTTTCTTCAAGCCAAGGTATATTAGCTCATACAAGGAGTCACTTCAAGGATGACTTGGTTAAATGAACCCCCCAAAGAAAAGTGGTTGGGATAATTTTTTTAATTATCCATAGTAGAGAAGGGTTCTCCTACAACTAATCAAGTCCCAACAACAGCTACAACATATTTTAGTATAGCAACATCAGACGCTGATTCAAAAAATGTTCATCAATTTATTCCATCTCAACTTTGTCTGGCAGATTTCATCCATGCCCCCTAGGAATGATTTGAGGCTTTGTGATATAAAAACTCTAGCTAGTCTCAAGGCTAATCTTACTGAAGATGAGGAAAATGTCAATTTGAGTCTTCTTGATATGAAAAATGATTTCTTCATCATTGATAAGTCTCGAGCCTAGATAGAGTCTTCATATAACAAATCCTCAAATGATGCCTAGGGGGATTATGGTCAACATTTGTTAGAAAAAGTGGGAGACGGGCAATTGATGAACATTTGTTCAATCAACATTTGATGCTGTTGCAGAAAACCTATTGTTGATGTTGCTGGAAATTGGTGAGTTAGTAGTAGAAATCTATTGCTATTGTTGACTTGGAAATAACAAAAACACTAAAAAATTCTTGAACTCACTCCTTGTATGTGCCACTATTCATTGGGTTAAAGAAAGTATTTTTTTGTAACATATGCATTGGTACATCAACATACCATGTTTCCTGTTTTATCCCAACATTTTTGTTGGTTCAATGTTCATCATCTTATAGAGAGAATGAGGGGTAAAATAACGAGAAAAAAAAAATAGAAGAGGCAAGGGGCATTGAGTTTGGAGACATTTTAACTTTTATTTAGATTTTAGATGTATACAAAATTATGATGACTATTTTACTTTATTTTTTTTATTTGTCACTAGTGCATTTATTTTATTTCTCAAAAAAAGAAAATTGAGTAGATAAATAACTTATTTGAACTTACTAAATTTTAACCATTATCATGATATTTAATTGGGAAGAATATTCCTAAACTTAGTGTGTTTTATTCAGAACCCCCTAAATTAGTAAAAATATTACTTACCATCTGACTTTGATTATTTGATAATCTTTACTCTTACATGATATCATCATTAGAGAGTGAGATACACTCACGTAGATTTTTTATTCATGTGACATTCTTTATGATAATTTTTTTTTTAAAAAAGTGTACATTATTTAATATATAAAAAAATTGCTAGAACTTCACTTTTTAGGAAAAAGAATTATTTGGATAAAAATAATGAGATCTGGTAAAATTTTGTTTTACATATTTTACCCAAAAGTAAGAAATGAAATCTTGAAATAGATAGTCATTATATCTATATAAGATAATTTTTTTTTATATATAATTGTTACCTTTTTATTCTGCTAATTTTTTTATTTCACTTAAAATAAAGGAGGTTAAACTAACTATTATAGACCAACAAATTGTTTGGAAGAAAGAGGGGGCAATCGTGATGTACCAAGACACTTCATCTACTTCTTAGGCAGTGTCAAATAAGCATTAGCAATTGAAACATGGCAAGACAACTCACATCTTTATCTCCACATATATGGCCAGTTAGGGAGCCCGAATCTTAAGGTAGCAAATATATAACCGTTTAGCATTTTTGAAAATTAGTTGAGGCCGTTTTTCAGATTTGATATCACTTAAAAATTCATAGATCTTTCAACTACAAGTCATAAATAGCTACATCAATTAGAAATACTCCCAAATAAAAAATATAAATTTAATCAATGGAAGAGAAATAGGAAGGGACGACTCTTTCATTTCATTAATAGAAGTCTAACTATAAATATTGATTAAAAAAATCAGTGAATCAATTAAAACATGAAAGAAGCAAATTTCGGATGAAACCTGTCTTATTATAGTACAATTTGAACTCAAATAAAAGCTTTTTTATCATGACATATGAAATTTAATGAGGAAGGACGTCAGCTCTTTAAATCATGCTATAACATTCATATATCTGTGAGTACAATAGTTGAAGTAGCCAAAGATAAAAAAAATGCGAACTTCTTGAAACTAAAACAAAAAACACAATGAGTCTATTCTAAAATTTACCCTAAGCACAAAAAACTAGACTAAAATAGAAATGCAAAGTTGAAACTCATATAAACAAATGAATCTATTGAAGCACAAAAATAAAAAAGAATTTACACAAACAAAAACATGAATGCAAAAATTAAAACTCAAAAAAAAAGAAAAGAATCTACTCTAAGCAATATAAACTAAAAAAAAATAAG
Source organism: Solanum stenotomum (assembly GCF_019186545.1). Classification (NCBI taxonomy): domain Eukaryota; kingdom Viridiplantae; phylum Streptophyta; class Magnoliopsida; order Solanales; family Solanaceae; genus Solanum; species Solanum stenotomum. The sequence goes on from NC_064285.1 coordinate 21,235,848, forward strand.
AGAGGAAAGGAGACAATTACCTCTTGCAGAGCAGGAACTAGGACGGCGACCTGAAATCCTTCTTCCATCTTCGTCCACGAAAAAAATTAGAAAATCTCTAAATTCATAGGATGAACCTTCGTGGGTTCGTTTCATGCAAGAGCACTGCTCTTACACCTAAGAATCCCTAAATTTCCTCCGTTTAATCAATGCATATTATATATATTTTATTTTTGGGGTAAATCATGCCCAAAAACGATGTGGGACTTTTCGAATGGAGAAATTACGTATGAAATATATTATAAGACCAAAATTACCAATAATACATATGATATTAGATATTTACTTATAGTATCAGATTAATTTCTAAATACACTTGAGTACTAATAAATAGATATATACAATTAATTATTCATAGCTATCCTTAGTATTAGCACACAACCTCTTAATTTTGTCATAACAATTCGTATTATTGATTGTATACAATATTGATTTTATTATTATTATTATTATTATTATTGATTGTATTATTTTTGTATAAAAAAATGATAATTTGATATTAACATACAATCTTTGGATCATTTCATAGGTTCTTATTTTATTTTAATCAAATGATTTTTCAGTAATTTTTCCATTATCTTTAAATTAAATAGATTCTCTGTTTGTTGTTAAAGTTTTATGAATTATATTATGGGTATCATTCCTCCACTTTATTTTATGTACATAAAGCCCAATGACTCCCCTTGAATCAGCCGTTCTCGAGCAAAAGGCAATGAAAGTAAAGATGTTGGGTCCAAAGGATCAATATTATTATGTAACAACAATAATAGTAAAAAACAACTAATTACTTTCAAAATTGAGCCCCCTCCCCCCTATCACGCCTCGAGCCTACACCTTGGGCGGAACTGGCACTCGAGAACCATTTCTGGCCCCAAGCGAACCCTTGGCCTGGCTTAACTCTTAGTGGAAGACTTACTCATGATAAAATACTTTAAAAATTAAAATGAAATGCTCAATAGATGACTTAGAATGTATAAAGAACATTCACTAGCCAAAATGACACTCAAGTCTCAATCATCAAAACAAAAATGGAAAGACTCAAGAACCAACATCAACTACCATCTATGATACCTCTAAAACTGTGAGGGATGTCGGGACAAGACCCCGAATCATCCTAACAATTGAAAACTACTAAAGCAATGTAAACAGGGATCCTCCGAAAAGCAAGGAGGCTCACCACAAGACTCTGAATGCTCAAGTGGATCAACGAAGCGCTGGATGTTGATCCTGGTTACCTGTATCTGCATCATAACAATGATGCAAGCCAAACGGCGTCAGTACATTGAATGTACGAGCATGCGAGGAGAATTCTAACACAAGACATAAGCTTGAAAGGAACTGAAAGAACATATTTGGGCTCAACTCAACTCAACTTTACTCATTTCAATATAAATCAATAAAATAAATGCAATATAAAAGAAAGCTTTTAAAACATGGATAACAACTCTGTGTATTTAGAAATACAATAATAACTCTGTATATGCAAAGATACAATATAAACTCTGAATGTATATAAAAATACAACGAACTTTGTGTATATAAGGATAAAAAAAATATTGTTGTGGGAGTTTCTCTAACCGACAACCATCACTTAAGAGTTATCTGATGATACATCGTTTTACCTCACGCTGCCAGGGCAGTCCTATACCTTGCCAAGGGCATAGAACCTGACTATCAAGTGGATCCACTAGTTTATGCTAAAAAGCACTAAGGTATCATCTAAAAATTTTGATCCTTTTTAACCCATGATGGCTATATGGTTTATGGGGGCTGGGAGTTGTCTGAACTCTCCCCCATATCGGTGCTCAATACTACTCCCAAAAGATACTAGATCATATGTTTAAAAGCATAACTCTGTGGTTTGAGATTATTTCTCAAAACTTAGCTCAAAGGCTCTCTTGGAAAATAAAGTTTCCTCTCTTGCTTAATTGTGAAAGCATTTACTCTTTAAGAAAAACTAGCTCAAGGGCTCTGTGGAAATCAAGGTTTCTTTTCCTGTTTAATTGTGAAAACAATTACTCTTTGGGAATACATAGTCCCGATATACTTATTTTGAAGAAATGAACTTCAATCTTTACTCTTTACTCAACTCAAAACTTAAGTTTTAAAACAAGGATAAAACGTTTGTGAAAGAATTTTGGAAGACCCTACGAACTTCTCTTGACCTGACTCTTAACTTTCCTTGAGTTGAATTATAGATTCAAGGTTCATGATCTCATGTTTATGGATAATTTCATGATGCTTAGACGTATCTTAGAGTGTAAAAATCAACTAAAAAACTTAGCTACATTGCTAGGGAACTCAAACGGAAAGAAGTGGGAAAGGGTAGGGGACCTGGCGACCCTGACGCTCTAAGTGGCGCAGGGCTCCAAACCCTAAACTTCAGACACTAGGTTAGAGGGCACTGGCTGGCGTGGCGCCCCAGAGCCCATCCTTCAGAGACCAAGTTGGGGTGCTTTGGCTGGCGCGGTGCCCCACACCCTTTCCCCAGATTTAGACGAATTTTCTTGGCCGTTTTTCTACTCTAAACCCTTTAGATTCAATTGGTTCTTTTCCCAAACACTTAGATTCAACTATATAACCAAAATATGGAAGAATCTACTCAAAACGACACTTAGTTTCATGAATTTAAATAAAGAAATTCGCAACAACTTCAACAATCAAGAACCCAATAGAAACTTCAACAAAATCCATCAAGAACTCAATTTCTATACTTTCAAGAACATAATATTTCTGAATAAAATCATGATTGGCGCGTGGGTAAACGAACCCAACGCTATGTGATCTCACATACCTCGTAGGGATCACTGCTTGACGAAATCCACAAGCCTAGTTTCAAGAACTTGACGATTCCTTGCCTCTTCTCTTCTTTTCTCTCATCTAAAAACCCTAACTTTTTTCTGATGAAGCGTAAATTGAACCAAATCAGTTTAGACCCCAACTTAATTACCAAAAACGAAATCAATTAATTGGGTAGTGAAAAGACGGTAGTACCCTTCTAAAATCCGATTTTGACTTTCCTTATCTAGATAACTCAACTTCAAATGGGAATATCTCCTTCATACGAGCTCGAAACTGAGCAAACTTAGTGGCTTTGGAAAGATAATTCAAAGATATTTCCTACGGTATCTTGTATCACACCTAATTCAACCTGAGAGAGGAGTTATGGTCATTTGAAGTTGACCCAAAAACTCAAACTTAGTTTAACTTTGTCAAACTTTCTAAATTTGATTATTTCCAAAAAGGGTTTCTTTCTAATTCTTGTTCTTTCTACCTATTTCAAATAACGGGGTGTTACAATGTCTCCCCTTTGGCAACATTCATCCTCGAATGAGATTACTTTTAGTGGGCTAAGACACAATATCTAACAACTAGCTCAAACACCCAACAAGCAAAATGTAAATACAACATGCCAACTTAAAATAAAAGCCAAGAAAAGGATTAGTACCTTAATTTAGAACTTCTCCAGATTCAAAGAGATGTGGGTATCTCTTCTTCATATCCTCTTCAGCTTTCCAAGTAGCTTCCTCAACAAACTGATTTCTCTACAGAACTATGACTCATGCTACTTCTTTAGTTCTCAACTTGCAAACTTGGCAATCTAGAATCTGAATAGGAGTCTCCTCACAAGACAAGTTATCCTTGATACCAATATCTTCAGTAGGTATGATAAGTGGAGGATCGCCCATGCACTTTTTCAACATGGAGACGTGAAATATCGGATGAACCGCTGCTAACTCTTGGGGTAGCTCCAACTCATAAGCTACATTGCCAATCTTCTTGGATATTTTGTAAGGACCAATATATCGGGCACTAAGTTTCCCCTTTTTACCAAATCTCATAACACCCTTCATGGGTGAAACTTTCAAGTAAACCCAATCATCTACTTCAAACTCTAAGTCCTTTCTCCTAACATCAATATAGGATATCTGGCGACTTTGCGCTGTTTTCAGTCTCTCTTGAATAACTTTCACTTTCTCCCTAGCTTAATTAACTAAGTCTAGTCCTATCAACCCAGCTTCACCAACCTAAAACCATCCAATAGGAGATCTGTATCTTCTCCCATAAAGAGCTTCATAAGGAGCCATTTGGATGCTAGAATGGTAACTATTATTGTAAGCAAACTCAATGGGAGGTAAGTGATCATCCCAATTACCCTTGAAATCAATCATGCGAGCTCTCAACATATCCTGTAAAGTCTGAATGGTGCGCTCTGCTTGTCCATCAGTCTGAGGATGAAAAGCAGTACTCAAGTTCACTTTCAAACCCAAACCTTTCTGGAATGACAACTAAAACTGTGCAGTAAATTGTGCACCTCTATCTGAAATAATCGATAGCGGAACCCCATGAAGTTTGACTACCTCTTGAATATATAACTCAGCATAATCTTCTGTTGAATAGGTAGTCTTTACTGGTTAAAAGTGGGTTGATTTATTCATTCTATCAACAATCACCCAAATAGAATCATGTTGCCTGCGAGACCTGGGTAAACCTGTGATGAAATCTATATTGATCATCTCGCACTTCCATTCCGGAAGTTCCATGTTCTGAGCCATACCACCGGTCCTCTGGTGCTCTACTTTAATTTGTTGGCAATTCGGACACTTAGCAACAAATTCTGCAATGCCCTTCTTCATACTACTCCACTAATAAAACTCTCTCAAATCATGATACATCTCTGTGGAACCCGGATAGATAGAATATTTGCAGCTATGAGCTTCCTCCATGATCCTTTCTTGGAGTTCATCCACCTTTGGTACACACAATCTACCTTCATACCTCAATACACCATCTCCCCGTTGTTCAAAAGCCATTACTTTTTACTTATGAATATTTGCCTCCAATTCAAGAAAAATAGGATCTTGGTCTTGTTTCTCTTTCACTTCTGAAACTGATGATGATTCAACCCCATTCATCACCACTACTCCTCCTTCTGTGGAATCCATTAGTCGAACTCTTAATCGTGCAAGTCTATGCACATCTTTTTCTAACTCTTTCTTATCTTCCTTAAAATGGGTGGTACTACCCATAGATAACCTGCTAAAGGCATCAGCAACAACATTGACCTTTCCTGGGTGATAAAAAATACTCATGTCATAATCCTTAAGTAACTGTAACCACCTTCGCTGTCTCATATTAAGCTCTTTCTGACTAAACACGTACTAAAGACTTGTGATGAACACATCCACATGAACATCATAAAGATAATGATGCCATATTTTCAAAGCAAGTACTACGACATCCAACTCTAGATCATGGGTTGGGTAGTTCCTCTCGTGAACCTTTAAGCTGTCTAGAGGCATAAGCTATAACTTTGCCATTCTGCATTAACACACAACCCAAACCAACTCTAGACGCATCACAATATACAACAAAGACTTGTGTACCTTCTGGTAAGGTCAATATTGGGGCAATAGTCAACTTCTTTTTCAATTCCTGAAATCTTTTCTCACAAGCTTCAAACCATTGAAACTTCACAGTTTTCTGAGTTAACTTAGTCAAAGGAGATGAAATAGATGAAAATCCCTTGACGAACCTTCTATAATAACCAACAAATTCCAAGAAACTCCTAATGACAGTTGGAGATATGGGTCTAGGCCAATTATGTACTGCCTCTATTTTCTGAGTATCAACTCTTATTCCATCACAAAAAAACAATATGGCCTAAGAATGCCACAGACTTCAACCAAAATTCATATTTCGAGAACTTAGCATATAACTCCTTATCCTTTAAAGTTTGGAGAACAATTTTGAGATGTCTAGCATGATTTACCTCATTCCTTGAATAGACTAGAATGTTGTCAATGAATACATAACAAACATATCTAAATAAGGCTTGAATACTCTATTCATAAGATTCATGAACGCTGAAGGTGCATTAGTCAAACCAAACGACATGAACAGAAACTCATAATGACCATAACGGGTCCTAATGCTGTCTTTGGATCATCACATTCCCTTACTTTCAACTGATGGTAGCCTGATTTGAGGTCTATTATCAAAAAATAAGAGGCACCCTGAAGTTGATTGAAAAGATCATCGATTCTCGGAAGAGGATACTTATTCTTGATGGTAACCTTGTTCAATTGATGGTAATATATACATCCTAAGGGAACCATCTTTCTTTCTCACAAATAAGACCAGAGCGCCCTAAGGTGAGACATTTGTTCGAATGAAACCTTTCTCAAGGAGACCTTTCAACTGCTCTTTTAACTATTTCAACTCTGCTGGTGCCATCTTATATGATGGAATAGATATAGGATGAATATTAGGATTAATGTCTATATCGAAGTCTATTTCTCTCTCAGGAGGGACTCCGGGAGGATCATCTCGAAAGACTTCTGGAAACTCTTTTACTACTAGAACTAACTAAATATGAGGTATCTCAACACTAAAGTCATTAACTCGGACTAAGTGATAGACACACCCCTTGGAAACTAACTTTCTCGCCTTAAGGTACAAAATAAAACGACCCTTAGGCACTGCTGAACTACTCTTCCACTCTATAACTGGTTCACTGGAAACTGAAACCTGACTACTCGAGTTCTACAATCTATTGATGCATAACATGCTTGAAGACAGTCCATACCTAATTAAGTCAGCCATGGTACTCTTGTGATTGACATAAATTGTACAATTACGATAGACTCTCTCAGCTAGAATAAACTCACCAATAGGTGTAGAAACATTGAAGGGCTCAAGAAGTTGCTCAGGAAGAACATCAAAATTCATCGCAACATAAAGAGTCACAAAAGATAAAATCGCTCCTGGATCTAGCAAAGCATAAACATCAAAATTAAAGACTTGGATCATACGAGTGACAACATCTGGCGAATCCTCTTGCTCTTGGTGACTAGTGATAGCATAAAGACGGTTTGATCCTCCGCCTTCCCCTGAAGTAGCTCCTCTAGATGTGGCTCTGTATGGAGGAGCAACTGAAGAAGACTGGCTCTATTGCCCAATTACCATTACCCTGCCTGCTCTTAGGACACTGTCTCATAAAATGACCGTTCTGACCACACTTGAAGCAACCAGTGGAGCCATCACGACACATCCCTGAGTGGCTCCTACCACACTTAGCACATGCAAAAGGCTTACTACCCCCTTGTGCCGTACTACCTTGAGAATGGGCAGGTCTAGCTCTGAAATTCTATGAATTCTGATTTTGAAACTCACCTCTGTTTCTTTGTGCAGGTGCACTAGCAGATGATGGAGCAGGTTTCTTTTGTTTCTGTTAGAAGGAAGACCGGTTCACAATAGTCTTTTCTGCCAGGACTAATTCCCCGACGTCTTAGACCTCTTATTCTTAATTTTTTTTTCTATCTCTCAACTTATCCTCCTTAACTTGTTGCATATGGATCATTAGCCTTTCTATGTCCATATCCCCTATCGGCATAGTTGCCTTGCCTTCCTTGCTTGATAGGCAAGACAACCCAGCAACGAATAAACTCATCTTGCTCCTCATGTCAGCAACCATCTTTGGAACATAGCGGGAAAGTTGTGTGAACTTCAAACTGTATTCATGAACACTCATAGATTCCTGCTTAAGAGTAAGGAATTATCGTACCTTGGCTTTTCTCAGTTCACGGGGAAAGAAACACCCCAAGAAAGTCTCCTCAAACAAAGCCCAACTCACAAGTGGTGCACCTTCAACTTTATTGTTTTTCCACTAATCAAACCAGATTCTAGCGACACCCTTCATTTGGTATGCAGCTAGTTCCACTCTCTCAGCATCAGCAACATGCATGATCTTGAAAACCTTCTGAAGCTCTTCAACAAAATTTTCAAGATCCTCAGTGACACTTGAACCAGTGAAGCATGGAGGATTCATCCTTAAAAACTCACGGATCATTGAAGTATCAGCCACTTCCTATCGATTCTCTCTTTGTTGCCCAACTTGGTTGGTTACAACTTGGCTCAACATCCGAATGGCCTCACAGAATTCAACATTGGTGACCTCTCCTTGGGGTTGCACTTCTGGTGCATTAGGTACCCCTTGTTTCTGTGGTTCAACATTCCTTCTAGATGGACGACCTCTGACAGCTCTTCGTAGAGGCATGATCTAAAAGATATGCGCAAGCACGAGTTAGAAGGAAACTTTTTAAAGATAGAACTCTATCGCACGAAATGAGTATGAAAGAAGTGAAGGAATTCCTAAATGGTGCAGCCTCCTAATTATAGATGTAGCGCGCTTCACATCGATAACTAGGAATCTATAGACATGGCTTCATAGACTCCCTAGGACTCTTGAACTCTGTGCTCTGATACCAAGTTTGTCACGCAGCCCCAAGCGAACCCTTGGCCTGACTCAACTCTTAGCAGAAGACTTACTCATGATAAAATACTTTAAAAAGTAAACTGAAATGTTCAATAGATGACTTATAATGTATAACATAAATAGGGGTCCACATTGCCAAGAAAAGATACCAGAATTTCAACAAGTAGCCAGAGAGAGAGCTCGTGGATCAAACACTGCAAATTTCTCTAAAACATACAAGTTCAAGTATTCAAGCACTCAAGTTCAAGAAACAACTACTAAAGACCAAGATCACACTAGACGAAAATGACGTAAAAAAAACTACCAACTTCCGAGTACCCGAACTAGATCTTTCATACTTCACACAATCATACAAAATATGTGATAAATTTAATATATACAAAACTTGGGCTTACACACCCCAGAAGGTCAAAACATAGAGCCATACTTATATTACAACCCATAGCGACATGATCAATTTAGTCCTCAAAATTTCATGTACATATACAACACATAGATCATGTACAAGTCCCAAGGTTTATACAAAATATAGATGTTTATATGCAAATGTGATCTTCCTTAAGGCTCTCAAAATTTCCATCTCCAATGGCTAGCTTCATGCATCCACTCGATCATTCCCCTACGATAGAAACAACTATCGCTAAGCATATAGCTTAGTGGTGCAAAACTATAGTTTCGGGGCCATCCGATTCACAAAACAAACTTTCTCAAGTCATGAGCAACATAGTTGAACATAATTAATAAATCAAATAAACAATATATAAAGAGTATCAAGTTCGATATTTAAAGACCCAAATGTCAAGAACGTTCATAACATCATTTTCCAAGAGATTCAACAACAAGGCTCGCCCAATATGTACATCATGTCCTCACACCAAGCACAAGCAAGTATCAAGAAGGGATAACGCCCTGCATCAAGAAGGGTCAAAGCCCAATAATCAAGAGAACCAAGAACCATATTAAAAATGGCTTTCTAGTTCGTACTTAAAAATGGAAAACTTCCATTCTTAAGACGGACTAAAAATCCAGAGTCAAGATGGCAAATGATCCGAATCAAGAGGCATGCCAATAGTGACAAAGTCACAGCCACAAGAAGGACAAGGTCCCAACAAGAGTGCCAAGTGATCAAACAATCCGTACAAGTGGGCGAGTTACACAAGCATCTTTAACGTCTCAAAAGATACCAACACAACAATGCAAAGTGAGAAGAGGTGACCAAGGTACCAAGATCCAATTTCAAATATACTAGAGGTTAAAAGAGTACAAGTACAAGTTTATACACAAACCTCAGTGCTTTAACAAAGAAACAGTCCAACCAATGTATCAAGGTCCTCAACTTGTTCACGAGTATATACAACCTTTAAAACACAATTAAACAATTTATTTAATCCCTAGCAGCTCAATAATATTGATGTAAAACGGGATTATCATCACAAGTAAAATTAACCTGCACAAACACAACAATGCTCCAAAACAGTGATTCTGGCCAGCCTAGTACCTCATGTTGCAACTTAGATTTGAAATGGAAAACAGCAAAAATAGACTTTATAATATTCATGAAATATGTAGATACATCTCTTAGGGTTGCAAACAAACAAGAATCACCGCAAAATGTATTTTGTACAACAAGATATAGTCAAAACACTAACAGCTGTTCATACAGAATTTGAAATTCTAAAATCTGGACAGAACTTGTCCTATGTTGCGTCCCATATTTCGCATCTATAACAGCTGAATCAGAGTTTGACATAAACATAAAAGTTGTAGGTATATGAATTAGCTTTCCAAAGCATATTTACTCCCTGTAAACTAAGTTCTAGAACGAGAGATATGCATAATTTACCAAACACTACCCAGCTCAGAAACATATTTTGTCACTTACCAACAAGAAGTGTGTGTTCTTGAATTCCAGCCAAAACGGACCACGTTTTCTCTTGTGATTTTGAAGAACAATATGTTAAGCTAAGGTTCTAATGTTCTTAGACTTGAGGAAAATGAAATTAATTATAGGAGGTGTGCAAATATATAGTTACAAATGTGATACTTATCACCTATACCGATGTCATCAAAAGGGGCTGCCCAAACAAAAAGTTGGCTGCCCAAAAAGCATACATATATATCTATATGTATATCCCTTACCTTCCTTTTAAAGTTATACATAATTCTAATTAGGATATTACCTAAACACCCCATCACAAATCCTTAAATTACGATAAGAATTTATGCTAAGCAAGTTGGCAATTATCACAACACTTCAAGTTCCCAAAATGAGACTAAAACATATTCTAGTAATTAAGCAACAGTAAATCGACATGCGACTCTTGGTTAGTATTTAGGGGTGTTACAGTAAATATCAAGTTCATCAAGATTTAAGATCAAGCTCGAAGGTCATTGAATCCAAGTACAAGTCATGAACAAGTCCATTAAGATTCAATATTAAGCTCAAAATTGTCACGACTCGAAATATCAAGTCATGATGGCACCTAATAACAACCCACCAGTAGGTAAGCCAAACCCATAACCCAGAACCAGAAGAAACAGGATATCACACGAAAGAGGAGAATGTGGAGAAGAAAGAAAAAATAGAGAAAGAGAAACAAGATATATATATAACACCCCACGATCTAGTATAGTCGAGCCATTAATTACAAAATGAGTACAAAGTAAATACAAATAGATACAAAATTTTCTGTGAATACAAAATAAAGATTGGTCTAGTCAAAATAGAGGGATATTGGCAAATCGTAACACTAGGAGCTCACCTTATGTCTCTGAGCATAGTTGCTATGCATGAGGTACACGTTAACACTAAGAGCTTATACTATGATCTGCACGGCCCAGGAGTGTAGTATGAGTACTAGTCATGACCCAAAGTACACCCTAGACATGACATGCCATATAAGACCCCGAGAGACCCTACACAAGCCACTGGGCATACAAATACACAACATAATAGAGAATAATATAAATCTCATCTAATAAAATAGTTTGACATAAAGCGAAATTCTAATCATAGTCTTGAGAAGCCATCTGCTACATCAAATAAGTAGTCGGGACGTAACCCGTACACCACATACAACATCTTAAAAGTAAAGACATATGAAAGCAATAAAGGTGACATGGTCCTTGGAGTATGAGGACTCACCAAGTCTTCATATTTACAAGGTAATCCACTAGCCACAAACGAAAGGAAAGGAATTGTCACGCCCTAAATTAGTGAAACAATGTAGGCACAAGTATGCATTAGTACATGAAATGTACAAAGTAAGAGGAATATACACGAAAACATGAAAACGTGATCATAGAGGACATAATAAAAAACATGATATGCATGACCAAGAAAAATATTATAGAAATCATTTGAAGTAGAATTGTAAATCATAAACATGGTCAATGCATCTTAAAATCATCAAGAAAGCTTCATTAAAACCTTGACAGAAAACATAGATTATTTTGTGGGATATTGGCTTTAACCAACAATAGATCATGCGAGCTACAACATGAAATCCAATGTAACTCCCACATCGAGAAGGGAGAGTCTACTTGCTAAGGTAGAACTTCGTATCATATCATATTCTATATGTGGATCACAATCTAGGCCATTTAAGGCAAACCTACAGAGGCACATAGTTTGGAACTAGAGATTGCTACTTAAGACTACCCCATTTGAGCCTCCACCTCAAAGTTCTCTCCCTACTAAATTAAATCTCAACAGAATAGTCAATTTCATAAACATATCATCATCCATGGAAAAGTAAAATTCAAATACTAGTTCAAGCTTAAAACATCATAGAGTAGTTCATTAACTCTTGAATCAAGCATGTGTGAGAAAATCTTTCACCAATCATGATTTTTTATTGTGAGAAAAACCTTTCACAATTTAATTGATGCTCATCTTAAAGAAACCTAATTCATAATATATTCTTTTTCGTAAATCATGCATAACTTCATGAAAACATTAAATCATATATTCATAATTTTTTCATAAATTCATGTCTTTTAGGGTTCATAGATGAAACTCATGATCAATGCACAGGTTCATGTGATTTCAATTGAAATTCATGTAACTGAGTCAAAACAATCAAATTCAAGCAATTGAATCCACACAATTAGAACCCATGAAGAATTGAATAAAAATCTAGTTAATTTGATGAAAATTGAATTAGGGAATTAGAGAAAACCTTGGGGCTCAATGGGTGAATGGAACCCATTGATGAATCCCTACATACCTTGAGGATCAAATCCCAAATAAATGGATGAATAGGAGACTTGGTGATTGGAAACCCTATCCTTCTTCTTGACCTTGAGAGAGACTTGAAGGGGATGGATGTGGATGGGATTTGGGGGTTTGAGTGAATGAGAAAGTTGGGTTACTTTTAGGAATAGAAAGGTAGTTATAGAACTTAGTAATAGGGGTAAAATGACATAGTATAGGTAATAGATGCATAGGAAAAGACCCAAATACCCTTAAAACAATTGTCGAATAGTTTCTACGGTCCGTACAGGTCAACCTAGAACCAATTTCAGAAATCCAAATTTCACCTTACTTTCCACGACGCCCTTCTACGGTCCATCTCAATTCCTACAGTCCGTAGATCTAATCCGCAGGAATAAACTTTTGGTCCAAAATTTTAGTAAGTCTGAAACATTCCTACGGAACTCATCTATGGCTCGTCATCTTTCCTACGATTCGTCTTGTTCATTCGTAGGTCAAACTTCTGAAACTTTATTTTCCAAAACATAATTCTAGATCTTACAATTCCATTCCTACGATTTGTTGGTATTCCTACGGGTCGTAGGTCTGTCTCGTAGACCACTGCTTCATAGAATTTCTCCATTTTTCTTTCCTTTGTCATCTTTCCAACTTCCGAGGTGTTACATTACTAGAAAGTGGTACTCAACAGGCATAGGCTGACTGATATCCAAAGACAAAGCAAGCATAAATTACAGGTAAAAAGAAGGAATAAATATTACAAGCAGCTATTTAAAGAAGAGATGTCACACAATAAAAGTAAATAGGAATAGAGGAATATGAGAAAACAAGCAGGTAGCTAAGCCAAGGGAACATACTTGGATGCGCTAGCCCAACAACCTAACCAAAATAATATTCTACTTGGAAGTCAATAAATCGAAGATATTCTAACGGTAACCACAACTATACGCCATATCAGTCAAAGGGTTAATCCAATCAAAATAAAATCTGGAAGTACCGATTTAGAGGGAATCAAAGGGGATAAATCTAAGTCAAACATATAACTAACTATCAAACTGACACAAAATACACAATTATAATCAAATAATAACCTAACTGAATCCCCATAATCCTGGAAGGTACTCAACAATGAACATAACCAATCAGCCCCACATAAGACCGGCAAGTGCAAACAACAACAAATTATATTGGTGATAATCAATGAATATGAATACAGGTTATGCAATAGAAAACCAATACTACGAACAGTACCAAGTGCCAGACAAAAATATATAGACACCTACCTTCTTCCCCTGACATGCAAGGTAAAACCATGTGGACACCCCTTCTCCTATTCATTGTGTCACACGGACAGAGAGATCCATAGAGAACTTGAGAATTCCATATATACTTCCTGGTCCTGATCCACGGCTATCATAATTGATCCTCATTGATCTGCTCCATCATGGTACATAGAAAGTGCTAACGAACGGAGAATTTTGAGTTGAAAACCCTTTGATGGGGTGCTCAAAATTCATTCGGAACCCGTGCACACAAACAAACTATGCTACCCCATCACGACTTAGGGACTCTATCGAAAAGCTCTAAATGCCGAAAAATATTTGAAAATGGATGAAATAACTTGGAGTGTATATTACAACATCCACTACTAATAGGAATTTCATCTTCGAAATTCTAGGACTAGAAAAAGGCATAAGGCTCAGAAAAATGAGGGTACTGGGTCCACAGGATTCACCAGACTTTTAGACACCTCTTCAGATCGAACAACACCGTCCTAGATCTCAAGCAAGAAGAATACTCTCAAACTCACTACTATCGCTCTGAAACTCAAAACAAGTCACTAACTCCTTCCTTTGATGCATACATTCATCCAACAAAACAAAAAAAACTGGACCAAATTCACCAGACTCACCTTGGATATACCAACACCACACAACTACCACAGAGTTAAGCAAGCACATTATGATTGGAGGCTGCAAACTAACTCAAAATTTGTATTATCGACCTTATGCTCCAAGTCCAAAACCTCCCAGTCATCAGGAGTATCCAATCTAAATCCTTTCCGCACAACCATTCCTACTAAGTAGGCATAGGCCGACTGAGCTCCTAAGATAAAGCAAGCGTAAATAGAAGGTAAAGAAGGAATGCGCAGTACATGTAGATAAAGAAGAGATGTCACACAATAAAAGTAAATTGAGATAAAGGAATAGTAGCAACTAACCGAAGTATACTAATAGTAACCACTATTACACAACATATTAGCTAAAGGGCCAATCCAACTAATCAAATCTGGAAGCACCGATATAGAGGGAATCAAAAAGGATAAATCTAAGACAATCTCTTAACCAACAATCAAACTGACAAAAAATACACAATTATAATCAAACAATAACCTAACCGAACCCCTATAAGTGTGAAAGGTACACAACAATAAACATAACCCAAACAACCCCTATAAGACCACAAGGTGCAACGACAACGAGTTATACTAGTGATAGGCGATGCATATGAATGAAAGTTATGCAGTACAACCAATAGTGTCAATTGTAACAAGTGCCACACAACCAAGTATATACACCTACGTTTTCCCCGACATGCTAGGTACTACCCATGTGAACACCCTTCCTATTGTTTAGTGTGTCACGTGAATATAGGGACCCATGGGACTCGAGAAGTCTTTATACACTGCCTGGTCCTGATCCATGGCTTTCATAATCAATTCTCATGTATATCTGATCTTGGAAATATTTTATATGCTTAAAAGTAAGTGAAAACCATATTTTAGCTAGATTTGATAACTAATTATGTTGTGTTTGTAGTGGTTCAGTGTTGTTTATGTTATTTTGGATAATCAATTTGATTAGATGTTTATAGGTTGGAAAGCATGTGAAATGGGGAACTGATAGTTAATAAAGGCAATGTAGTCAAGGACAACATCGATTAAAGTGTGAAAGTCACAAGGAAAACAAAGAAGGGAATAAGAGAAGAACTCAGTTCCATATCCACTCCGTGTCGCGGAGCTGGAACTTTAAATATAGGTCGCAAGAATTTTGAAATAAAGGAGTCTATATTGGATCCACATTGCGAAGAAGGCCAAATTACAAAATAGGCAGGTCGACTTTGATTCCACGTCGCAGACCTACTTAAGATTTTACCATGTTTTTCTCTGCTTATAAATAGCTCGTTTTGAATAACAATTAAAGATTCAAACTTTGTGAATCGTATTGTGAGTAGCTAAAATCCTTTGTTCTCGGATTGTGACTACGAATTATTGTGTAATATCAAATCTTTAGATAAAGATGGGTTATAATTCAAAATTGTTCTTGTGTTCTTGAATCTCCAAATTAATGCTTGATTACCATTAGTATAAATATATTGTCTTCTCTAGAACTCGAGAGAGGAATAGAGGGATATAGAATGTGGAATACAAGGAGAATGATCTTTCTAGGTCAAAACATAGATTGATTTGCATCTAGTGTAGAGATTTATACAGTTACCGTTCTTGGTTATGAAACAAGAAGATATCATAATGCTCTACAATTGGTCCAATCTATTCCCACTCAATGATATAGTTAGGTTGTCAATTGTGGTAGGTGACTAGAGGTCGAGAGATAATGATCGTAATATTAAACTTGTTAATCAATAGCTTGATAACCTATCAGATTCTAAAGTGTGGTATGTTATACATGTGGTCTTGCTTATCCTAGAGCCCTAGGATTCACCAAGTCATTGTTATAGTTCAAAGCGAAACAAAATCATTGCTCGTAAATATAGTTAATTTGAATATTGCGGCTTTTATTTTAAAACACCAATTAAACTCTTTCGACATACTTGCACTAAATTATAGTTACAACTAAATTATGTATTTGCTAATCAAAAGTCCTTTGGGTTTGATAATTTAGTTCTTAAGAGCCAATATATTACTTGTGTGACCACACACAAGTTCCTGTGCATTTGTAATCAAGATTTTGGTGCCACTTTCGGGGACTTAGAAATTAACTATTATTTAGGTTATACTTTTTCTCTCTATATTTATTTAATTTTTTATATATTTTTTATTTTAATATTTTGGTACTCTTATTTATATGAACGATTGGGATAGATAGTGCTTGGACGATGGTTATCATTGTCGGTACTGTGGAGGACCCTATTTGGATATCAATCATCATACTATTCAAAAGAGAAGGTTGTGAGAACCTACCCAATATTTGGAATGGAATGTATGTCAGATATGTGGTGGTTAAGATGGAAATTTGAATGGTTGTCCCGATTCTAATTCCTCACCCTTGAGCCCCTATTATGATTCTTCTGTTATTTGTGATGTTGGTAGGAGTTATGAAGTAGAGGATGTTAAATAAGAGGCACACATTATGGATTTATTGAAGCAACTAATGGAGCAACAAACATAAATTAGGGAAGTTATGGAAATAACTCATTCAAAACTCATGACAATGAAGGCTAAGGTTGACACCTATAATCTGCAAGTTATAGTCCTAGCTAAGACTCAATTATAAGAAGAGAGTGAATCCCTTCAAGATAAAATTGTGAAATAGAGATATGAGCAAATCTTGGCTGCATGAACAATCTCAACTTTTAAAGTTTCAAGAGTCTCTTTGTGGTAGCCTTACACACATGGCGATCCAATTGACAATAGGAAGAGTTGAGCTCAGATAAAAAAAAAATAGACCAATTTAGCTTAGATATTCATGACTTAGAGGCTCACTTGAACAAATAGGTTGAGGTTACTGGTGCTCAATCACCAATTTTCATGGATGATGACCAACTAGTGGAGCAAAAAGAGGAATTACAATCATTCAACTATACTTTATTCCTTCATGTCAATGTTGAGAAGGAGTACAAAAGTGAGAATGGCATAAATAATGTTGTGTTGTAGTTTCAGCATCTTGGACCTCATTCAAAATATTTTTCTACATTATGATTGGATGACGACATGAAATTTGAGTCATTTGAACTAGTGGAGAAGTGTCTAGATGAGGAACAAGCCTCCCACATCCTAAAGTTTGTTAGTCCACATGGACACAATAACATTCCTCACATAAGGACCAAGGAATGAAAGATGCTTCACCTATTTGTAGAACCTTTGATCTTTGATCTTGAGCAGAGCAAAACAATTGACGCAAAATTAGCAGTGAAATTCATAAGTTCAAAGTTGAAAGAAAAGTGGTCACTTGAGTCATGTAACAATGTTAAATCATGCGCATGTTGGGAGGCAACCCAATTAGTAGTGTAGCTTCTTATTTTATATTTTTTTAGTGTCATTTTTTGTGTTGTTTTGTGCTTACATGTTTTGGGAAGTCTGAGTACCCGAAATTTGGAGCTAAAGAGCATGGAAAAGAATAAATGTGGGGTCACACACCCCCTCTTGATGATAATTGAATATTTCCATATTGTTAGCAAGTATTAAAGGTTTTAGGGAGTTTTTCTAACCCTTGTTTTATTTTTTAATTGATACTTTGGGGACATAACATCTTTTTAAAGTGTGGGTGGGAATTCTTTCAAATACATGATTAATTAGTGACACTTACACGCCAACTGGGATATCTCCTAGTTACATGAGGCTCACTTTGTTTCCCTTTTCTCTACTAGGAGTGGAAAAATGGTGGTTGAAGTTGGAGCCAGCAACTCCATCACTTCATGGGATGATCTTAATCGTAAGTTCTTAATAAGGTTCTTTACATTGGGGAAAATAGCTAAGATAAGGAGTGATATATTGAATTTCAAACACAAGGGAGGAGAGAATTTATACCAAGCCTGGTGTCTATTCAAATCCTTATTGATAAGTTGCAAATATCATCACTTAGAAAATGAGGTATTGGTTCATACCTTCATTGAGGGCCTTGAACCAAATACAAAAATTCTTCTTCACTCTGCTGCAGGGAGACATGCCTTAGAGAAAACATATAAACAATTGTTCACACTGTTAAATCAAATTTCTCAAGGGAAATCTGAGTGGGATGGATGAGGCACCAAACCGATGGTACAAAATACTACTAGGGTACTAGAGGTAGATGCAGTACAATCCTAACTAAACAAATTGCTTCAATACAGAACATGATGAACACTCACATTAGCAATTTGACATTTGGGCTACAACAGGCTTCGGCAAATGTGGTGCAACAACAACAAGTGTGGTGTGAAGTGTGTGGTAATGGTGAGCATGCTAATGAATATTGTGGGTCCAATCTAGATTCTGTGAACTTATTCGGAAATGCTCAAAGAGGTAGAGGAAACTAGAACTATGGGAGTACATATAATCCAAGTTGGAAAAATTATCCAAATTTCTCATGGGGAGGTAACCAAAACCAGAATCAAAGTCAAAATCAAAACAGGCCACAAGGTAATGAGAATTAATATAATCAACATAGCCAGGGTAATTACCAAAGTGGAAAGCAGGGTAACATGAGTGTGGAAGAGATGTTAAAGCAAATGATGGAAGACAAGGCCTAGCTGGCCGCAAATGTGTGTGACAATAAACTGGCCACTCAGAACTTAAAAAAGTAGTTTGAGAAATTTTATAGTGCTCAAAACTCTCATCCTCAAGGAGGACTACTAGGTAACACTTATCCAAACCCAAAGTAGGTTAATGTCGTGGGTACCCGAAGAGGTTTGGAGGTAGAAGAGCTAGTTCTAAAAAATAGGGTTCCAAAGGTAGTGATCAGTGAGAAGAAGAATAAAGGAGTTGGAAAAAGCTCACATGTAAAGAGTGAAGTAAATAAGTAAAACCACCCCTTCTCTTGCAAAAATGTTCAATAAATAGAATAAGGATGAATGTTTTGGAAAGCTTCTCTCTTTACTCCAGCAGGTTCACATTAGTTTGCTGCTTGCTGATATTTTGTAGGGAATTCTAAAATATGCTAAATTTGTGAAGGAGATTGTGGCAAACGAGAGGAGGATGACAAAGTATGAGAAAATTGCACTTAATGAGGAGTGCAGTTCTAGAATTCAGAACATGTTGCCCACCATACTAAAAGATCCAGGTAGTTTCGCAGTTCAGATTAGTATAGGGTAGAACATTCATGCTCGAAGGCTATGTAATTTTGGTGCCAGCATTAATCTCATGCTTGCATAATTGTACAAAAAGTTAGGTTCGAGCAGTCCTAAGATTACCATCATCATCTTCCAACTTGCAAACCTCTATGTTGCTAGAACATAAGGGGTTTTAAAAGACTTTCTATTGTAAGTGGGTTATTGATCTTTCATATTGACTTTGTAGTGCTCAATTTTGAGCTGGATCCTGAGATACTATTCATATTGGGGTGAACTTTCTTGGTCACTGGGATGGCTTAAATATATGTGGCAGCGGGTTAGTTGACAATGAGGGCACATGGAAAATTTTATGTGTTTAATATGTATCACACATTAAAGGTACTTGCATTTTATGAAGAATTACTGGCCATCACAGTCACTGATCTTGTTGTGGAAGCTCATTACATCACATATAGGGACCCAATTAAGAGAGTGTTGGTGGGACATGACATTTTTGGTGATGTTGAAGCACAAGAGATAATCCAAACTCTAGATATGGCAAGTGTGTGTGTATAAATGGGCAACTAGGAACCATTGAATAGAGTATTGGGACCTCCACCTAAGTTGTCAATTGAAGAAGCTCTTAATCTTGAGTTAAAATCACTATCATCTCATCTTCGGTATGCATTTTTGGGTGATAATGAAACCTTACTAGTGATTCTTTCTGCAGATTTGTTTGGAATGCATGCTAGTGCGTCTTTAGTGTGCTAAGAAGAAGAAAATAAGTCACTGGATAGAAAATTTTCTATATACATGGAATCAGTCTAGAGTTGTGCATGTATAAGATTTACATGGAAGAGGGTCATAATACAAGAGCGCAATACCAATGTTGACTGAACCAGATAATCAAAGATGAGGTGAGAATAGAGGTAATCAAGTGGCTAGATGTTGGGATAGTGTACCCCATTTTAAACAACAAATGGATGAGTCCATTTTAATGTGAACCTAAAATGGGGGCATAACTGTGATGCCAAATGAGAAGAACAAGTTGATCCTTACAAGAATAGTTAGTGGGTGGCTTATATGCATGAATTATCGTAAACTGAATGAGGCCACTAGAAAGGATCACTATCCACTCCTCTTCATTAATTAGATGTTGGACAAGTTAGTTAAGAATGAGTATTATTGTTTTCTATAAGGGTATTCAAGCTACAACCAGATTGTAATTTCCTAAGAGGATCAGTAAAAGACTACCTTCACCTATCCTTATGGCACATATGCTTTCAAGTGTACGCCCTTTGGACTTTGAAATGAGCCAAAAACCTTCCAGAGGTGCATGATAGCCATATTTCATGACATGGTAGAGGACTTTGTGGAGGTTTTCATGGAAGTACTCTCTATCTTTGGGGAATCTTTTGAGCTATGTTTGGATAATCTTGACAAGGTATTTGTAAGAGTAAGGAGACAAATCTAGTATTAAATTGGGGTAAGTGACATTTATTGGTCAGAGAAGTCATTTTTCTCGACCACAAGGTCACAAAAAAAGGATTAAAGGTTGATCGAGCTAAGGTTGAAGTAATAGAGAAGCTGCCACCACCAATATCAGTGAAATGGATAAGAAGCTTCTTGGCCTTGCAGAATTCTATAGGAGATTCATCAAGAGTTTATCCATGACTTCCAAACCTATATGTAGTCTCTCATAGAAAAAAAGTGAAGTTTGAATTTTATGAAGGCTACATCCAAGCATTTGAGGTGCCGAAAAAGAACTTGATAGAGGCTCCAATCGTGATTGCTCCTAAATGGAGTTATAATTTGAGCTCATGTGTGATATTAATAATATAGTTGTGGGTGTTGTGCTGGGACAATGTAAGGATAAGGTGTTCTACTCCATATTTTATGCTAGCAAAAGCCCCTAATTCAGTGCAAGCAAATTAAATAGTGTGACTGAGAAGGAGATGCTTCCTTTGGTCTTCACCTTTGATAAGTTCAGATCTTATTTGGTAGGTAGTAAAGTTATTGTTTACATTGACCATGATGTTGTTAGGTACCTGCTCAAATTGAAATATGGAAATCCAAGGCTCATTTGGTGGATATTTCTGTTCCAAGAATTTGATTTGGAAATTAAGGACAGAGATATTACAGAAAACCAAATTACAGATCAGCTGTCTAGGGTAGAAAGTTCAATGAATGTGTTAAATGAAGGTCGAATTCATGAGGAGTTTCCTGATGAGCAGTTTCTAGCCTTGGATATTGTTGAATTGTCGTGGTATGTGGATATTATTAATTAGACTCGATTTTACATTTGGGATGAGCCCTTCTATTTAAGCAAGGCTTAGATACAATGATTAAGAGATGTATTATTGAGAATAAGGTCAAGCAAGTACTGCATAGTTGTCATTCCTCCCCTAATGGTTGTCATCATAGAGGTGAGCAGACGGTTCACAAAGTGACATAGTCTAGATTTCTCTAGCCTACTATATTTAAAGTTGCCACATTCTATGTAAAAGAGTGAGATCCATGTCAGCGGATGTGAACTATTTCGAGAAGACATGAGATGCCATTGAACAATATTCTAGAGGTAGAGATATTCAACATGTGGGGGATTGATTTCATTGGTCCCTTTCCACCTTCTAATAGGAACCAATATATTCTTATGGTAGTGGATTATGTGTCTATATGGGTTGAGGTTGTAAATCTTCCCACTAAAGACTCCAAGGTGGTCCTAAAGTTTATTAAGAAATAAATATTCACTCGTTTTGGAACTCCAAGGGCTATTATCGGTGAGGGAGGGACGCATTTTTTCAATTAGTGGGTGAAAAATATGTTGACAAAGAATAGGATCAGCCACAAGGTGGATACAACATGACAAGTGGCCAAGTAGAGGTGTCAAATAGAAAGGTGGAAAAAATCCTGCTAAAAAATGTTAATGCACAAAGGAAAGAATGGACTATGAATCTAGATGATGCATTGTGGGAATATAGAAAAGCCTACAAGACACCAATTGGGACTCCTCCCTATAAAATGGTAATTGTTAAGGGCTTTCACCTTCCAGAAAAACAAGAACACCTAACTTATTGGTCAATTAAGAATCTAAATCTTGACCCAGAGTTGCCGACAAGAGACAAATTGGGAAGTTGCACGAACTTGAGGAGTTTAGGCTTCATGCTTATGAAAATGCCAAGCTATACAAGGAAAAGACTAAGTGATGGCATGCCAAGCATATCATCACTCACACCTTCAATCCAAGTCAACATGTACTATTGTTATTCTATATTGAAGTTGTTCCTAGGAAAATTGAGATCTAAGTGGAGTGGATAATTCGAAGTAGTGAGGATGATATTGCATGGAGCTATAGAGTTACGAATATTAGACAAAGATTCCACCTTTTCTTGTTAATGGACAACGGGTGAAACACTACTTTGGAAATTATGCAGATCGTGACAAACAAGTGATTGAACTCCAAGATGAATGATTCGTGAGCTATGTTGAGTTGCGACATTAAATCAGGTGCTAAACGGGAGGTAACTCGTGAATCATTGTCGTAGATAGGGTTTTTTTTTCATTTCTAGAGATTATTAAATTTTTACATGATTGTAATAGTTAGGAACTATTAAAAAAAACATGAAAAGCAAAAATACAAAATGAAATGTCGAGCCGCAACCAAAACATAAGCGCGTAATGGGAGGAAGCCTAATATTTCTAATCATTTGTAGTTTTTTTCTATTATGCAGGAACAATAGGGTGCTTAATAAGTGTAAATGCACGATGGAAGGTAAGTTCCACTTGAAAATAATTAAACCAGGAGGGTTCGCAACTACTCCACATGGTGGACCTAAGGAGGATTTTTCATTTTCGATGGGATTTAAATTCCCTGTCGGGATAGAAGAGTATGCGACCTCTCTGTGTGCGTACCTGGTTCTAAATTTTTGGTTTTTCATTTAACATTCGAATTTTACCTGTCTTCCCCAAACCCATCCCGAACCAACTCCCATTTTAACCCCAATTTAACCCCTACTTTCCTATTCACATACTCCCTCATGCGATTCAACTCATTTTCCCCAACCACAACCAAATTTTGGCTCTGCTCCAGCCACAAATTCTTGCTAGTTCTACAATCTTTTGTGATCATGATATGTTTCTCACTAGTTTTTCTACTTAGGGATGGTTGAGTGGTCCCAACTTGTAGATCTTGAAATTTTTGAGTTGCTTCATGATATGACCTGCAAAACCTTGAAGTATGTTCTTGG
Organism: Solanum stenotomum; assembly: GCF_019186545.1. Lineage (NCBI taxonomy): Eukaryota > Viridiplantae > Streptophyta > Magnoliopsida > Solanales > Solanaceae > Solanum > Solanum stenotomum. Next base: position 21,259,612 of record NC_064285.1, read on the forward strand.
GGAAGGAAATTAAGTTCTTAAACCTTCTAAATAGTACCCATGAATGAAATATTGCATATTCTGAAGTGTTTGGGCATGGGTGAAACTTGTCTCTTGTGATTTTTTTTTATTGATTATCTCTCCAAAGATTCTATCTTGGGTTGTGTTAATTCTTGAGTAGCACATTGAAGCCCTTTATGAGTAAAGCAGTATTCACAAAGAAGGTAATGATTATTGTGATTTGATAGGAAATTATGGGTGACATTCTCAATTGTTTCAAATTCTTGAGTAGATTCAATTAGGTGTGCATGAATTGTTATGAGAAATGTTATAATTGGTTGGATATGCTAAGCATGAATTTGATTAGGGGAAGTATGAGTACCATTTTGTCTATGTGGGGGCTGCATCAAAAGAGTGAGTGTGGGGTGATATCACGAACATCCGCACTTACCGGGTGTTTTGAGAGCCTTGTTGGGCTGATGAAATTGTTGCTAATTTTTTTTTGGAAGGTCATCATGTATGGTACTCAGAGACCAATGAAGGAGGTGGAATCCTCCAGTAACAAGAAAAGGGTTTGTATTGACTCAAATGTTCCTCCCACACCTGCAGTCCCTCGTGGTCAAACTCATCATTTTAGGACTCGAAACGGTTCATAAATAAGGGAAGAATTGGTGGAAAAAGCACATTGAAGCTAAATACTTCTCAGATGTGTCCATCGACAATGAGAGACTAGAGAGGGAATACCCCCAAATCATGCATCGAATTCTCGAGCTCCATATGGAATTTATCTTTATCAAACCGACTGAATGCAATCTTTATATGGTGCGGAATTTTATGCAAACCAGAACCTAATGCTCGGCCACATATTGGCAAAGTGTGAGGCACTAGCATCACCATGGCCCCCATGTTGGTGAATGAGTAGGTATGGACTATGGAGGTATCTCCTTTTGTGATGACAGGCTTGAATATTTTCCCGCCTTATCCTTATATTTGTAACACACTGTGTGGGATGTATTCCACACCAAATGGACCCACCATAGCCAGAAGGGGTACCACAAGACCTTCTCCTATGCCCTGATGAACTGGGAGGCTCGGGAGTGGCTAAAAATTGTGATGAACTGCTTGATATCGATGTTGCACTACATTGATGTCACCCATGATAGAGTTTTCCTAGTTTATGCCCTCATGACGAACATACAAATCAATATTAGGGCTGTATTAAAGTTGGCTATGTGGAAGGTGAGAGTCCATAGGGGGAGAAGATATGCCTTTGGGGGGGTGATCACTAGTGTCTCCCTCTTATTTCACACGATTCATTCTTTTAATTTCATTATATATTATTATTATTATTATTATTATTATTTTACGAGGTCTTTTCATCACTTTGTAACTATTAATGAATTCATTTCACCCAACCATTCGTTTTTTTCAAATTTGATGAATACAAAAAGTCTATGATGCAGTGCTCAAGAAAACATGATGTAAAAACTATGGCTTCAACAAAAATATTTAGGCGCATGACATAGTTATCAACAAATGGTTATAGGCTCAAAGGGATACTAGTGATATATTGGGTTCAGTCATTATTATTGGAGCAGATTCATGGTCAACAATTTGAGGACAATGCCCTTGTAGCTATTCGAGATCAGGTGTTGTAAGGTCTAACCACCTTGGATGCGAATGGTTCTATGAGGTTTGATGGCCATATTTACATTTTTAGATTTGAGGACTTGATACAGATGATTCTACGAGATTCTCATGACTCCAGATATTCTATTCATACAGGCACAACAACGATATATCGTGACTTGAGACAAATACTAATGGAGTGGTATGAAGAGAAATATTATGGATTATGTGTCCCATTCCTTATGTTGTCATCAGGTGAAGGCCGAGCATTTGTGGCCCAGTGGTGATTTCTAAAGATTGCTTATTCTAAAGTTGAGAGATGTTAATTTATGGTAGAGGGCATATCTTAAGTGCAGACCTATCAATTAAATTTCTTGACATGGACCCAATTTTACTCTATCATTTTTGAGAAGTATGTTCCTTGCACTTTGTGAGAAAGTAGACATGATGAGTTCACCAGTTTAGAGCAGGGGAGTTTGTTTATCATAGCATATGAGACTTGTTTTCACTCTTTATCCATGTATTCTTCGCAACTACTTTCCACAGAAGAGGACAGGATTGGATGATTTGTTAAGGGTCTAAATATGGGAGTACAGCTTGAAACTCTATGGATGGTAACTTCTACTAAGTCATTTTAAGAATTGGTTGAGCATGCTATGAATGTAGAGGGTGTGCAGCAATGTTTTTATGGTAAGTCTGCAGAAAAGAAGGTCATGAAGGGTGGTGGTCTAGATGGGTCCTTTTCTAAGGGGACAGTTCCTTTGGCACCAGTTTCTTAAGGGATATTCTAGATGCCCAATTAGGTTAGCTATGTAGGTATCATCTGCAATGTCCATCTTTGACCACTCAAGAACCATCAAGAAAGGGAGGATATTCTAACTCTTTTACTTTAGGATAGAGGCCAACTTTGGACTGAGTCTGCTAAGAGTGTGGTCAGACAGAGCATATTCATAAATTTTGTCCTAGATTTAGATAGACTAGAAATATTGTTCTACAACAAAATTTTCAAGCTACTGTTCTAGAAGGTAGAGAAGAGAACCATTTAGTAGGGTTTATCCTCAACTTGGGTGAGGGGGACATATAAGAGAGCCATTTAGTAGGGTTTATCCTCAACTTGGGTGAGGTGGACACATAATAGGTATGGGTAGCACTCACCCGAATAGGGGTGATGCTTAGAATGGTAAGAGGCAGTACTAACCCCAGTACAGACAGTGCCCAAACTTGGGCAAAGCTGATAGGGAAAAGTTGATTTATATGTTTTATCGGGTAGACATAAGGCAAAGGTGACCAACGAAAAGATCATAAGTACCCTTCTTGTTTATGACCGAATGGGTACTCCCTCTTTTTTTTTTATCTCGGTTCCCCTTTTCTTAAGTATATACTTACTTTTTTTTGTTAGTATGTATATGATTTATGAGTGTCTTGATGTTCCTATTCATGTTTCTACTCTAGTGGGAGATTTTATGATCAACATACGGTCTACCATTCTTGTGAGATAACTTTTATAAGTTATTGAACCTGGGTTTATTTAGTGATCCTAGATATGATAGATTGTGACGTTATTTTGGGGATAAGTTGGTTGAATCTGTATCATTCTATCTTAAACTATCATACTAAAATTGCTTCTATCTTTATGCCTAGTATGTTTATATTAGAGTGGAAGGGAGATTATAATCCTTCTCCTAAAAAGATCATATCCTATATTTGAGCAAAAAGAGTTAGTAGAGATAGGATATTTAGCATTTATGGATCATCTTTGAGATACTAATGTAGAGGTCTCTTTTATTGGGTAAGTTTGAGTGGTATGTAATGTCTTAGAGGTGTTTCTCACTAACTTACTTGACATGCCACCAAATTAGGATATTGGTTTTCCCATTGACTTAGAGTTGGGGGCTCACCCCATTTCTATTCCGCAATATTGTATGTCATCGATTGAGTTGAGAAGTTGAAAGCTCAATTTTGAGACTTTCTCAGTAAGGTGTTTGTTCGAATGAGTGCATCTCCTTGGGGTGCTTTTGTCCTGTTTGTGAAGAAGAAATATAGATGTATGCGTATGTGTATTGAATACTGTTAGTTGAACAAGGTCACTATTTTGAATAAGTATCCCTTTCTGTGCATATATGACTTGTTTGATTAGTTTCAAAGTGCATCAATCTTCTCTTAGATTGACTTGAGGCCCAGATATCATCAACTTAAATTCATGCTAAAATGTTCATCAGACAGCCATTTGGACCAGATATGCACATTGTGCATTTTTTGTTATATCTTTCGGACTTACTAATGCTCGTAGCACTTTTATGAGCTAGATGAATAGTGTTTTCAAACCCTATTTAGATTTGTTCTTTATTGTATTCATGGATGAAATCTTGATATTTTCTAAGAGTAAGGAGAAGCATAAGAATCACCTTAGGATTGTTTTGGGGTTGCTAAAAATGAAGTAGTTGTTTGCTAAATTTTTTAGTTATGAATTTAGGTTGTCTATAGTGTACTTTCTAGGGCATATGGTTTCTAAATAATGAGTGATGGTTGATCTACATAAGATCAAAATTGTTAAGAATTGGGCTAGGACCATTTCAGTCTTAGAGATTCACACTTTTGTGGGGTTAGCCAGTTATTATCATCGGTTTGTGAAGGGGTTTGCTTCTAGTTCCTCTAAGTTGACTTGTTTGAATCATAAAGAGGTTTCATTTGAATGATCTAATGAATTCGAGGAGAGATTCATAATGCTCAGGAATTTGCTGACCACAACAACTATTTTAGGTTTGCCAATGAAAGGTAAAGATTTTGTAGTTTAATGTGATGTTTTACGTTCTGATTTGGGTGTTGTTATGATGTAGGATAAGCTAGTCATTTCATATGTCTCTAGATAGTTGGAGGTTCATGAGAAAAACTATTCCACCTCATGATTTGAAGTTGGCAATTGTGGTATTTGTTCAAAAAATCTTGAGACATTATATTTATGGTGTCCATTGTGAGGTATTCACTAATCACCACATCATTCGATCAACATGTGTTTACTCAAAAGGATTTGAATGTGAGACAATGAAGATGAATGGAGTTTCTCAATGATTATGAAATAACTATCTTGTATCATTCAGATAAGGTTAATGTGGTAGTTGATGCATTGAATAGAAAGTCTGAGAGCATAGGTAGTTTAACTTGTTTGGAGGTTTTGAGGTGTACTTATGCTAAAGAGGTTTAGACTCCGACTAACAGTCTTATGAGACTTGAGTTATTGGATTTTGGTAGCCTATTGGCTCAAGTAGACGCAAGATCTTTGTTTTTCAATTACATTAAGGCCAGACATTTTGAAAATGCCAAGTTATGCAAGATTCATGTCAAGGTATTTCAAGGGGAAGCAAAAGAAGCATGATAGATGATGAGGGTGTTCTGAGGATCAAAGGGTGTGTGTGCACCCCATGTCTCAAAACTTTTTTGACAAAGTCTCACTATTTTAGATATTCTATATATCCTGGAGCCACCAAGATGTATCATAACTTGAGGCAACATTACTGGTGAGGTGGAATGATCATGATATTGTGGAGTTTATTGCTTAGTGTCCAAATTGCCAACTATTCCTGAGTGGAAGTGGGAGAGGATTTCTATAAATTTCTTAGTTGATCTTCCAAAGACCATGAGTAAGTTCGATTTAATTTTGGTGATTAAAGATAGGATGACTAATTATTTACATTTCAAACCATTTCAAGTGACTTATAATGCAGAGAAGTTGACCAAGATTTATCTTCGTAAGGTTTTTAAATTGCATGGAGTTTTGGTCTCCATTGTTTCTTAAAGAAAAAGGCAGTTTAATCTAACTTTTGGAGAACTTTGCAAGCTGTGTTGCGCACTACGCATTTGGGTATAACTTTTCACTGCCAAATTGATTGGTAGTTTGAGCAGACTATCATGTATTGGAAGGCATACTTTGTGTGTGTGTGATCGACTTTGATAGTCTGATGTTTGTGTAATCAAGACACAACTTCCAATGCAAGTGTTTACGATCATACAATAATAAAGTAACTCAACCAAGGGTTGGGTTCGAGTCCCAAGGAAGTGGTTTCTAAAAATTAGTGATTAAGCACGAAAGTGCTAAAGCTAACCGTAGCTAAAGACTTTATCGAATGAAGACATGACAAATTAAAGGGTTTGACACGAGTGTCGATTATCAATAGGGGGTTTGTAAGCAAGTAACAAAAAAAAGCAAAATCAACAAAAATAAAAAGAGATACAATTATGGAGACGGGATTCTTGGAATGTGATAGGAATACGGGTAAGACTAGACTATTGGGAACATGCTTTTGATGGCAAATCCGTTGTGAAATTTGTGAATAGGCTAGACTATAGTGGGGGAAAATTCTCTCTCAAGCAACTTACCCCGAATCAAATGGGTTCCTCTCGGACACCCACGTGCCGCATGAAGAACAGCCTCCACCTTAGCCCAATCACTCTCTCGAGCTGAGTGTGTGGGAGAAGGACTAGGGTTCACTCTCTCGAGCTGAACCTCATGTCGACCCAATCCTATCGGTCATCAATTTAGTAGTCTTAGTTTTACGACCTGTCACTCGAGCAAGCCAAAAACACAAAGGTGAAATCGTATTTGCAACTACAATTTCATTAAGTTCCACCATAACTACTAAACGAATTCACATTTACACAACAAATAAATCATCAACAAGCAAGACCCAACAGATAATCTAGCCCATATTCACAAAATTACACCCCAAGAATTGGGGTTTTAGCTACACATGTAAAAGAGGTAAAAATGTATACCAATCTCAGTTTCTATTAATGGGTATGCAAGATTAAGTCTTAAAACAAGTCAAAAGTGAAGAATCCACAAGACCTAAGTCCAAAATCTTGGAGTTGAAACCCTTTGAATCTTCAAGTTCTTCAAAAACCTCTCCAAGCTTAGAGAGAATATTCTAAGTTTGATATTAAAACTTAATAATAAAACATGCTAATAATAATTTCTACTCTAATACTAAGCTACAAAACTTCAACTAGTATTTATAGTTTTCAAGAAATGTGCTGCGAAGGATCACTCGGCGAAGTTAGTCGGGATCGCCGATCAACTCGGCGATCCGCCCTTTGGTTTAGTTCATCACCGTCTTGCATTAGCCTTCTACATCATCGTGTTTTGGATCATTGGGCTACATAGTACAGCTTCACGAAATTGCTTGGCGATACGTCGACTGCTCCTTTTTATCACCGATTTGATCCGTTCTTTCAGGGCTCAGCACACTGGAACAAAAGGCGAGGATAAGACCTTTTGGCAACTCGCCGAATGGGTTCGGCGATTCTCAAATCTTCATTTCTTTGTTCTTATAGCTGTTTTTGTTTCTTTTTTTCTAAATAGTGTCCATGCTTTCCCTCAAACTCCAAATACCTGAAACTTAAGGGTTTTCATCAGCTATTGAGCTAAAATATGCATTTGAGGACATTAATTCTAAATGAGTCCAATTTGTGGACTCATCAACACCCCCAACTTAAACATTTGCTTGTCCTCAAGCAAACTCAAGTTCAGCCGTTCAAAAAGGGTATCTCGAATAGTGCTACACAAGACTCAATCATGAATGCACACAACAAGACTCAATATACTTATGCAAAGATTCAAGTTGTGACTCACCAATATCAAAGAATCTCATGCTCACAATACTTGCTTCAAATGCAAGTTCAAGCTTAACCAAAGTGTTCAAATGCCCTCACACAAGGAATGATTCCAAATTCACACACAATGATTTAATCATTTAAAGTTTCGAAATCAAATGCAACGCTCACTCTCACAAGGAAGAACACAATGCATACTTTCACCTATAGATTTGCCTGTATTTTCCAATCAACTTTTGTTTCAGCTTTCTCAAGATCAAAAAGGTCTTTTCAAGGCTTGTAATGGCGCTGAGTGCAAAGGTATGGTCATCTAGGCTCAGTGACTTTCATCCTCATGGAATGTGGTGCTCACAACACTTCCTTTCCTTTTACTTTATCATTTTCTTTAGTGATCATAAGTCATCCTATTATTCACTCTCTATGGATTGTTTGGAAACCCCATTTATTTTGTACTTTATTCCACAACTTTCTTTTTCATTCTTTTTCTTTTTCTTTCTCTTTTCTCTCTCTTTTTTTAATATGGAGGGGTTCCATTTTTCTCCAAACCATAGGTAAGAGGAGAATTTCCTTGAACTTCTTGACTTGCCCTTATCTTTTCACCACACCCCCAACTTAGGCTTTTGGCCTAAGTTGGCTATTCAACTAAACCATAACTTCATGAGGATTATGGGTAATGGATAAAGAAAGGTCATTGTTTTCATCAAGTTTCTTTCAAAAAAAGGTAAGGCTCAAGGGGTGTTCAAAAGAGCTTCACACACACTCACAAGGTAGGCCACAAAAGAGGTATATGCCAAATTGGCTAACACTCTTAGAAGTTGCCTAAGATCATATCAAGAGATAGCATCACTTAGTTGACCGGACCAACAGGGAAAATTCTAAGATCCATCATGCATAGTTCACAGGTAAGCTCATCACACTAGACATTGACACTATAAGTCAAACAAGACTCCACACTTTCGCTAGTGTGCAATGGTCATCACAAGAGAATCAATTTGATCATTGGCTAGTCACAACGAGATGCAAAGAGTTCACATATTGTCTATGCAACTTCATTTGGCTTCATTGTCACTGCGCATGTTCATTCGATTGAAAGCACTATTCAAGTCATCGGTATTGATCGGAACCGAGACTTAAATTTAGCAAAAGAACAGTCACATTCAACANGCAAAGAGTTCACATATTGTCTATGCAACTTCATTTGGCTTCATTGTCGCTGCGCATGTTCATTCGATTGAGAGCACTATTCAAGTCATCGGTATTGATCGGAACCGAGACTTAAATTTAGCAAAAGAACAGTCACATTCAACACACGAGAGGTGGCAAAAAATTTCAGACGGGTCAAAAATCATTTTGAAATTTAAAATAAAATGAGCCACAAGCTCAAACATCCACAGAAAGCAGTGTAAACATAATTTAAACAGAACAACCCAAATATATACTTAAAAACACGAGTCACAAATAGCACACAAAAGTAGGCCTCACCCTACCACAAATAAAAAGTATTTGTCCTCAAATGCGAATAAAAGTATCCAAAAGTAAAAGTAAGTAAGACAGAGATGAAGGTGAAGAAAAGTCCTGTCTATGTAGTCTCTACATCTGTCGGGGCCTTCGTGCCCGGTGTAGCAGTACTGAAAATTAGTGATTAAGCACGAAAGTGCTAAAGCTAACCGTAGTTGAAGACTTTATTGAATGAAGACATGACAAATTAAGGGGTTTGACACGAGTGTCAATTATCAATGGGGGGTTTGTAAGAAAGCAACAAAAAAGAGCAAAATTAACAAAAATAAAAAAAGATGCAAATATGGAGACGGGATTCTTGGATGTGATAGGAATATGGGTTAGACTAGACTATTGGGTATATGCTTTTGATAGTAAATCTGTTGAGTATTTGTGACTAGGCTAGACTATAGTAGGGGTAAATTCTCTCTCGAGCAACTTACCATGAAACAAATAGGTTCCTCTTGGACACCCACTTACCGCATCAAGAACAACCTCCTCCTTAACCCACTCACTCTCTCGAGCTGAGTGTGTGGGAGAAAGACTAGGGTTCACTCTCTTGAGTTGAACCTCATGTAGTCCCAATCCCACCGGCAATCAATTTAGTAGTCTTAGTTTTACGACCTCTCTCTCGAGCAAGCCGATAACACAAAGGTGAAATCATATTTGCAATTAAAATTTCATTAAATTCCACCACAACTACTAAACAAAATCACATTTACACAACAAATAAACCATCAAAAAGCAAGACCCAATAGATAATCTAACCCATATTCACAAAATCACACCCAAGAATTGGGGTTTTAGCTACACATGTAAAAAAGGTAAAAATGTATACCAATCTCAGTTTCTATCAATGGGCATGCAAGATTAAGTCTGAAAACAAGTCAAAAGTGAAGAATCCACAAGACCTAAGTCTAAAATCTTGGAGTTGAAACCCTGTGAATCTTCAAGTTCTTCAAAATCCTCTCCAAGCTTAGAAAGAATATTCTAAGTCTGATATTAAAACTTAATAATAAAACTTGCTAATAATAATTTCTTCTCTAATACTAAGCTACAAAACTTCAACTAGTATTTATAGTTTTCAGGAAATGTGTTGCGAAGGATCACTCGGCGAAGTTGGTCGGGATCGTCGATCAACTCGGCGATCCGCCCTTTGGTTTAGTTCATCACCGTCTTGCTTTAGCCTTCAACATCATCGTGTTTTGGATCATTGGGCTACATAGTACAGCTTCACGAAATTGCTTGGCGATACGTCGATTGCTCCTTTTTATCGCCGATTTGATCCGTTCTTTCAGGGCTCAGCACACTGGAACAAAAGGTGAGGATAAGACCTTTTGGCGACTCACCGAATTGGTTCGACGATTCTCAGATCTTCATTTCTTCGTTCTTTCAGGTGCTTTTGTTACTTTTTTGCTAAGTAGTGTCCATGCTTTCCTTCAAACTCCAAATACCTGAAACTTACGGGTTTTCATCAGATATTGAGATAAAATATGCATTTGAGGACACTAATTCTATATAAATATAGCCCTAAATGAGTCCAATTTGTGGACTCATCATAGTCATTGGGACTAGTTCTTGCCATTGGCTACCACTCAAATAGTAATATGGCTCAATTTGAGGCGTTGTATTTGAGGAGGTGTAGATCTCTCATTGGTTGCTTTGATGCATTTAAGGTAAGGTTGTGGAGTACCGAACTCCTTGTCACGACCCGAGCCTATACCCTGGACGTGATCGGCACTCGAGAACCATTGTTGGTCCCCAAGCAAACCCTCATTATGGATGCCTACAAGCAGAAGACTAACTGAAGCATACATAAGCTTAGAACTGAATTAAATTTAATAAACTCAAATACTCAACTTTAAAATAATCTGAGTAATATTCAATAGATGAATTTAGAGTTTGTAAAAACAACTCAAATAAGATAGATACTAAAAACTACTCAACTTTGTCCATCTATGAAGCCTCTACTATTACAGAAGGATATCGGGACAATACCCACGACATCTCAAAACTACAAAATGTAAGTTAAAGGTGAAGTCCTCTGGAATATAAAAAGTCTCATCAAAGCTGACTGGAACTGCAAGTGATATCAACGAAGCTTTTGTTAATGACCCTGAATGCATGTATCTGCATCATAAAAGATGCAGGCCAAATGGCGTCAGTACATGGAATGTACGAGTATGTAAGAGGAATTCTAAAGCATAAACATAAGCTTGAACTGATGGAAAAGAAACATACTTACCCCTTCTCAACTCACTCAACTCAATAAAACATAGTTCACCTCAACTCATAGAAATAGGGCTCAACTCGACAATAAGGTACTCAACTCAGTGAAACATAGTTCAACTCTACTCAGAGAAATAGGCCTCAACTCAACAATAAGGTACTCAACTCAGTGAAACATAGTTCAACTCAACTCAATGAAATAGGGCTCAACTCAACAATAAGGTACTCAACTCAGTGAAAAATAGTTCAACTCAACTCAGAGAAATAGGGATCAACTCAATAATAAGATACTCAAATCAAGATGTTCAAGGATAAAGTAACAATATAAGATGCAATATATGGAAAGTTGTAAAACAATAGATAGCAACTCAATTGTATGTGAAAATACAATAATAACTAATTTGTATGTAAAAATACAATAATAATTCTTATTTGGGAGATTCTCTAACCAACAATCATCACTATGAGCTATGTGATGATACAACGTCTCACCCATGCTGTCAGAACTGTCATATACCTTACCGGAGTATAGAACTCCTCAACTAAGTGGATCCACTAAGCTATGCTTAAAAAGTAATAAGGAACCATCTAAAAGTATGGCCCTTTCTACCCACGTTGGCTACATGGCTTATGGGGTCTGTGAGTTATCCAAACTCTTCCCCATATCGGTGCTCAATACTACTTCCAATAATATGTTTATGCTCATATGTTTTTTAAAAAAAACATTTTCTCATCCTACAACTTTGAGATTATTACTCAAGGTTTCTTTGAAGAGATTTTTCTCAAAAACTCCTCATGAACTCATTTGGAAATCGATGTTTCCCCTCATTTTAAATGTAAAAATATTTACTCTTGGGAATACTTAGTTCCCATATATTCATTTTGAAAAATGAAACTCGACTTTCTTCATTCTTATTATACTCAAGTACTCAAGTCTTAAAACATATTATAAATAATTGTAAAAGACTTCTCAAAATAGGGTTCATGCCGAATTATGGACGTGAATGACTCAATTCAAGGTTTTCAATAACCATATATAGAACTCAATACTCGGAACTTAACAACTCCAGAACTCAAGAACTCAATGATACTACTCGTTTCAAGACTGCTCTACTCGTAGGGTTCATGCGGGATTATAGGCATGAACAACTCAACTCAAGGACCGTCATGGGTAACATGTAGTAGTCCCAAAATTAGGAATATAATCTCAAAAGGATTAGGAACTCAATACGCAAGATCTTAGAACTCGAAGGTAATACTCTTCTCAAGATCACTCAATTCATAGAGTTCATGAGAATTATGGACACGGATAACTTGACTCAAGGGTCTCAATGAAAATATAGAACTCATGAGTAAAACTCTTCTCATTCTCATACCTACTTCTTCAAAACATAGCTCAAATCGATAGTTGATATCAAGGGATTCACAATTTAACTCAAAGACTTGCTTGAACTCTACTCTTAACTTTACCTTGAATTTGAAGTATGAATTCAAAGATTATGATTAGAACATAGGATATCTCAATGATTAAATGAAGTTTAGATAGTTGCTAATAAGAAACGAGCGAAGACACAAACTGGAGGACACTGGCGCGACGCGAAAGATGAATTAATTTTTTGGTCGCAAAAATAATTTTTGGGACAGTGAACTTCATATCCCCTCCGCGACGCGGAGAGGAGAGTAATTTTATGGGGAATGAATTTTTAAAACACCCCCTCGACGTGGATCTGGGCACGTATTTTTACCCGATCTTTCTTCCTCTCCCAAACTCGACTCATCTCATACCCAAAGCAGTCTCACTGAACAAATTCATGAAAATTCATAAACCTAGAAAGATTTAAATAAAAATCATATAAAAATCTATTAAGGGACTCAACTCGTTTGCAAAACTCACACCTCATGAACTCAAAGACTTTCAATGATGGGTAAAACTCAAGAACTTTTCAAGAACTCAATAATTCAATTTCAAAAATGAAATCATGATAAAATTAAACATGATTGGCGTAAGGGCGAACAAACCCAACACTATGCAAGCTTAAATACCTGAAAGAATCATCTTATTGAAGAAACTTGAAGGAAAATCTTGGAAGATGAACCCTAGTCTTGGCGTTTCTTGAATTTCTTGAGTGTAGATTTTTAGGAGTGGATGAGACGGTTTGATTTATAAAAACTAATGTAATTTAGATGACCTCCTAAGGGTTTTTAGGACTAAAATACCCTTAAAGAAATAAATAAAATTAGTTGGGAGTCAGAATAATTTTTCAGTAGGCAGTGAGGTATGTATTGGCTCCGTAACGCGGAGCTACTGCCAGGTTTGAGCATAGTTAGTAAATCAGTCATAACGTTTTACTCAGGAGCTTGAAATTTAGCAAAATTTGCGGCATTGGAAAGAGGACTCGAAGATCTTTCATTTGATATTTTATGGGTGTCTTAACTCATCCTGTGCTAAAAGTTATGGTCGTTTGAAGTTTACCCAAAACTTAGAAGAACATTATGAATGACTTGAATGAATTATCTTTAGTTTTTTTGGAACTCAAGGTGCTATATCTAGTGACCTTAACAGTTAAGGAAATTTAAATTCCTCGGTTAAATCTTATTCTTAACGAAGAATGGTTCAAGTCTTAGCTCAAAATTTTTCGGAGTATTACACTTCTGAGGGAGTAGCTTTTGACATCTCAAAATAGATAGAAGGAATATACATATCATAAGGTTAGAGACATAAAGTTCATGCTAGGGGAAAAGATTTTGCTCAAGGTTTCATCCATGAAGGATGTGATAAGGTTTGAAAAGAGGGGTATGTTGAGTCTGTAGTCTATTGGTCCTTTTAAGATTCTTAGACATGTGGGAGAGGTAGCCTATGAGTTAGCCTTGCCTCCAGGTTTGTCAGGCTTTCATCCAGTGTTTCATGTGTCTATTCTAAATAAGTTTCATGGTGTTGACAATTATTTCATTCAGTGGGATTCTATGTTATTTAATGAGGTCTTGTCTTATAAAAGTAGCATGAGGCTATTTTAAATAGGGAAGTCTGTGAGTTGAGATCTAGAGATATTTTTTCTATCAAGGTCCAGTGGAAGAAATCTCCTACAAAGGAGGCCACTTGGGAGACTGTACCATACATGCATAGCAAATATCCTTTGTTGTTCATGGAGTCTCGGTATATTTCTTTCTAGTCCTTCCTTCTATCCTTTCATTCATATTCCCCCTTTTGATGTGTGGGAATTAACGTGTGTTGAATTGGAATCTGATGTACCGAACTGCCCCGTCATTGTAGATTATTTTTTTATCATAGTGCCCTTGCATAGGTCCCCGGGGGATGAGGATTTTCAAAAATATCAAAAAATGAGTGAGTGGTCAAAAATCTCCCAAGCTTCACTATAGTGAAGGCATCAAAGTTGTCAAGCTTCGCTATATCAAAGAGGTACTCGATATAGCGACCTTCACTATAACAAATGTCATGATTATTTAGTTCATGTTTTAAGTAAGTTTTATGTCCAGTTTTTGTCTAACGTATAGTATTTGAACAGAGAATCCCAAGGGCGACTCTTTCAAGACATAAGGTTTTTCTCTCTTGAGGTTCATAATTTCAATCCATCTTTCCCTTCATAGAATTGATGGGTGAGTTCTTAGTGGAACTTTGTGGGTTGAACTCTAGGTTATTTATTATCGGGGTAGAATGTAAAGAGAGGGTAATTATGAGCGATTTCCATTTTTTTTGCTAAGCATAACATTGTTAATCTAGGCTTTAATTTTGGTATTGAGAAATCTAGAAACCCCATAAAATGTGTTCTTGAACATATGAACAGCTTAAGAGAGGTTAGTGGGGCCTAAGACTCCATGAATGGATTTTGGTTGATCATAGAAACCTCGTATTTGAACACAAAAAATGTACACAAAGGTCCTGACCCCCCAAGTGAAAACGTAAAATTTCTTTTAAAATCATACTATTGATAAGGTGAGAAACTCAAATCCAAAATTTCATCAAAAAAAGTTCAAATCATCTTAAAATCATCAAAGTAGGATTTCCAATTTTCATGCTCATACATAGTTAAAATAATTGACAAATTAGTATATTGGTGTCAAAATCGGTTTACCCATAACATTAGGGCATTAAGCTCCAAAAGTTAACATTAGCCAATCACTAATCGATCTTTAAACCAAACATTTATAATTTCTTATGTCCGTGATTTCAAATCTTAGCTTTGTGAAGCAAAATCAAACATAACGGGTATTCTCGAAAAATGAATAAAATAATGGTAGAGAATTTGTATCTAATATTTATACAAGAAGAACACATCAAAAATCAACTCACTCAGAGCTTTCTAGATCCCAAAATTGAAAGAATAATAATGAACTCGGACTTGAAATTTAATTTTGTCCAACTATATAAAAAGAAAGCAAGTCCACTTTTTCGTCACTAAAGGTCTACACCATACCTGAATCTTCTTTGCACCAACTCTTTTTTTTAAAAAGTAAAATGCCTCTAATTGCCTCATACAACCTGGATATGGACTATTCATTTTCCTTGGAGTCCAAGATAATTGTTGGAAATATTAATTCAAAGTTGGAGTAGGAATTCTAGGTTGATTAGAATTTGTTATTCATGATATTTACTTATTTATGTTTAATTAGGATTTGTTTGTTAGAGTAGTTTCTAGGCCTAGTTTAATTTGATTTTTACCTTTATAAATAGGGATGTTACTAGTTATTTTCAATACATACAGAAATATACATAATAGATAAAACTTGAATTAAGATTCAAGAACCTTTGAGTTTGTAAATAAAATATTTTCCTTCAATAGTAATAGAAATCTACTTGTTCAATCAAAATTCAATATCGTGCTCATTTGCCTTGTCAAACATTCTTGTTAAAGAATATTAATTTTATGTCTCATGATAAAAATCGGATATGGACTTATAAAAATTATCCAAAATTTTACGGATCAATCCTATAATTCATGCTTGAAATTTCATAAATCTTGGAATACAATTTTGATCTCAAAAAGTAAAAGTGGACCTTTGAATCGTCACATTTTATGCTTAAACAAGGCTAAAGCATTCAAAATATTCAAAATACATTCGAAACTCATAAAGATTTAACTAAAATTTACGGACAAGTCCAAATACAAAGATATTGGAACTTTCAAATCATAAATCCAAGCTCGTGCAGTCAACTATTTGATCATAGTCAACTCTTAACTTTAAATTCTACTAGAATGCAACTTGAGTGTCCTAAACTCATTCAGAACCTCATGAACACAAACCAATATGCAAAAAACTTATGAAACACATTTTGGATCAATTGGATTTATGAAATAATCTATACGAGGTCATCTTGATCAAAATTCGACAAAAACTTAGCTTTATTAAAACTCAAAAGTACAACCAAGGACTCAAATCACTCCCAAACACCTTGATATCCATACCAACCACACCCCAAGCCAAAAATCACCTCTAGGACCTAAATAATTGACACAAGTATTCTAATTTCATATCATTAACTAAGACTTTGGACTTTGATCAAACTTCAAACCTTCAAAGTAAAAAAACTCATTCAATATTCATTCGATTACCTCGAGAATTATGTCATCCCTTCCTGCTTATCAAAAATAATATGAAGAAGCTACGGGGAGGGTCAAAACGGAAAATATATATCCAAAGAAAATTTAAAATGACCATGAGGGTCATTATATTTCTCAACTTCCAAAATTGAATTGGCTTCCTTTAATGCATATGATCTCCTTTAGAATCATGTAATCTATTCTTTCAAATTTTAAATAAAATAATAAACTACAAGTAGGTAAAACTGGGGAAATATGTTAAAACATAAAATGATCGGAAAAGTCATTTTACATGTTTTGTTTAATTCGATTTTAGTTTGATTCTTCGATTTGGGAAAAATAGGATAGACTATTCTGTGCTTCAAAATTGAAGTGTGTTGACGACATTTGTCATTGTTTATTTGAAAATGGAGAAAAGATCTCCATTACTAGTATAGAACTGTATAAGTAATATTTGGTAGACGTGGTTACATGGGGAAATTATGATATTATTAGTGTAATTAGCTATTATGTTTTTAAATGTTCACCTTAATTACTCTCCTCTTAATTAACTGTTGAATTTATCGTGCCATTGTTAAAACATCATTGCACTAGACTATCTTTCTCTAATATCAAATATTATAAAAATTAAAATGGTGCCTAGTTTGTTATTTCACCGAAGATCTAGTATTATAACTCTAGTCTCTCATGTACCGATCAATTTCATTTATCACGTTTCCTATTATTGTTTCTTTTATTAGATTGATTGTAATAAAGCGGCATATTAAATTCTTTGTGTTTGGATTCGTTTGTGTCTTAAATTGTTGTGTGATGTTAAGTGACAACATTAGAAGAAATTCAATAATCAATGTTATTACTACAATTGTGGGAAAAACAAACAATATTACTACCATTGATGTTTTGTCTAATATGTGTTTATGCTAGAGTGTCTACAATGATATTTTAATTTGTTGTCTCTTAACACTTACTAGGGCAGGAAATAAATTGTTCTTGTATGTAACAAATACATATAGTGCGAGGTATCCACAACTTAAAAATCATTTGTCTTAATTACTAAGTTCGATGTTATGAGCTTTAAATTATACGTACACACAACTATAAACATAGGGGAAAACAACTTAGACTGGCACAATATCAAACTAAAACAAATTTCTAGATGCTATGCATTTGTATAGTCTTTGTTGATGTTTTAGGAAAAAACTGAAGCTCTGCATATGGGGCAATCATTCTTTATCAGCAGCAGATATTCATGACCGCACCCAAGTGCCCCAATGTTTTCTTCATGATCAAATTTGTCATGACATATGACACAAATCTCTTCAGTTTTAATTGGATTATCTACTCCGTCTATTGGCGCATAAACATGATGAGTTCTTGTTTTAAAATACCTCAATGCAACATACTGCTTTGTCTCCTCCACGTTAGCATCTTGATGATCCGGATCACTTGTTGGAGGATTTCTCCAATTTTGCGAGGATTGTCTAGCAGATTTACTGCTACACTGGTACTTAAGAAACTATATATATCTACTAAATTACGACCACTCATGTTAAAAATATCAACAATAAAAGAATGACAATGAGAATTGCTAATTTTTTAGTAACACTAATACAGATCGAATTAAACAAAAATAATGTTGAAATTTCCTTGAGTTTTTGAAAGGAACATAAGTAGCAAAAAAAAATAATGTACAATAAGTTTGAATGCAAATGAACTATATATAATGATATATAGCCTACCATATCTTTATTTGGGATCTTAATAAGTTGTATTTCTTATTTGTATTGAAATCAGTTTCATTGACAATATAAAATATATAGATAGAGACGGTCTACCATATTTTCGATTTTATTTAGAAAATTAATAAATTGTATTCCTAGTTCATTATATTTGGAAATTATATTCCTAGCTTATTATATTTGTGAAATTAATAAATTGTATTCTTAGTTTATTATATTTGGAAAATTAATAAATTGTATTCCTTGTTCATTTGGAAAATTAATAAATTGCAATATTGATTATTTTTTTAAAATCAGATTTTTTGACAATATGATATATAAGAGATGGCCTACCATATTGATTAGTGCATTTGGGAAGTTAATAACTTGTATTCCTAATTTGTTTTGGAATCGAATTTATTAATTTGACCGTTATTAATACCCTATTGAATACTCAACAACATATATATAACAAACATTTATGCAATGACACTTACTAGAAACTAAACACAATATCAATTTAGGACAATATTAGAATCGAAATCAAGACCAAGGGAAGCTAACAAACCACATTTGTAGCCACTGAATCATTTATTATATCATGCCAATGCACCATATATTTAAAATGAGATGAAAGTATAAGAATGATGTAATGAATCCTACATAGCCAGAAATCTATAAATACCTGCTTCTTATACCTGATTGTCGGGACCCATGGGAGGACTCGCGAGGTCCTCATACCTAACATGTAATGAACATTCCTATACTATGAAATGTCCTAGGTGAAGCATCTTGTACAAAATAATCCTATATCAAGAAATATCACGGATGACTCTCAATTGAGATTTATCTTTTCTCCTCTTTAATGTCAATATATATGAGATGCAACACCCACACCAGATTCAATCCTCAACAAATACAATCATAAATAAGCTCAAAGTAATCAACAATAAGTGAAAAATAGTTTTAAGTACTCAAATACGTATATCATAAGCAAGACTTCAACAATAAATTATTTGAGCTAAATTACGTGAGCAACAATCGAATATAACTAATGCTAATACTAGAAATCAATATTATATAGTCACAAAGCTCATTAACTGAGGAAGGAAGTCTCCAATTACCCATATCATGACACCAGTACCCATAAAAAATTATCATCATCTCATTTATACCCATTACCCCTTATTCAGACAAAAAATGCAGTAATACTTCACAAAGAGTTAAACAAAGTCTCAACTTGTCTAATTAATCAAAGTCCAAATATATAATCTAGGTTAGTAATAAAGTATGTAAACACCCATATTACTATGTGAAAAAGTTTTCTCAAAATTGGGTCAAAAGTCAAACCCAAGCCTTTGCATTCAAAATCATTTTGCCTATAGCTTGGGGCACTCACACATTGAAAATCAACTCAATTGGGCATTAACATGCCCCAAATCAAAGAATTTCAGTCTCTAATACTTGGGCCTAAAATACAAAATTCTCATATTCTCAAGCACCATTAAATCATTAATTTAACAATAATTTAGCAGGAAAAATGCAAAATAAGGGTTAGAATCTTTTCCCACAAAGAAATTTAGCAATACCCCTTGATTTTATCTCAAATTGTTCTCCTATGCTCCCCAAATCGTGAGTTAAATAATAAATTAAACTTACAAGTGAACACTATTTCAGCACAATGATTTTGCAAAATCTTAAAATCTGTCATGGATGTGAACTCGCTGGATAGAAAATGTTCCACAGCGGTTGAAGTCATTTAAATGAATAGACTTCACCATAATAGGATTTCCCTCGTTGCTGCAACAACACAAAATCCTCACTAGTGCGAGCTTTAGGCTACGGAAAAGGCCTCATAAAAGTGGACCGCTCCTTTCCCCTCCAACAAGAGCAATTTTATGGATGCACACATGCAACCCTCAATCGCAAGTGTAGACCAAAGCTCGTAGGTGTAGTTGCACTAGATTCAGCAACACACATAGTTCTAAAGATCATTACACCCAAAATCAGCCCACAAAAATCATTCAGAACCTAATACAAACAAACCTCACATGCAAGTTGACTAAAAACCACATTCTGGACATGTTAGAATCATTGACACACTGATCTGAGGTTGTCTATTGAATGTTGACCAATTTCAACTTTAAGCTTTTTAAACCTCAAGTTTCCATCCAATATCCTGAAATACTCTTGAATGCTTTGAGACACAAACTGACTATTCAACCAACAAAAAATAACCTTCCATACCTAACAAAATGGTTTGAATTCTATTCCAAGCTTGTTTACATAGAATGTTGACTAAAGTCAAACTTCAAAACCTTTATAACTAAAAAAAACTTACCCAATATGCATTCAATTACCTTGAAATCATTCCATCCATTTGATAACGCTCAACTACACCTCTTATAATTCAACCTGTAGGCGGTCGCTAATAAGTATAAACCCAACGATGAGTTGGGGTCGATCCCACAAGGAGTGATATGGAAAATAATTCAAGTACGAAGTATAAAAGCGCTTTAAGTTCTTGTAGAATAACCATAGACAAAATGCAGCATAAAGTGAATAAATAGTTTTCAATATTTATCAATATTAAAAGTTTGGTAACCAATTGTTAACGAAGACAATTACTGTGGTGTTTGAACAAATAGAGAGGGCACCTTAGGAGTGTCTGAGCAATTGAATACTAATTTCGCTTAATGGGTAATGAATGATTGCTTAAAGTCGTTGAATATCAACGGGTAGTCTAGGTTGCACAGTCCAGTTCATGTTACTCTTTGAAATCATGGAGCTCGCCCGCGAATGCAGCCACCTGTCATGACAAAGTCCATATTCAAATTAAAACAGAAGGAATAATTAATTTTCATTTCACAAATTAAGTGACGACTTTTTTAAAACCAAAAACCCGTCATGACAAAGTCCATATTCAAAATTAGAATATATATATATATATATATATATATATATATGTCCAGTTCATGTTACTCTTTGAAATCATGGTGCTCACCCGCGAATGCAGCCACCTGACCCGACCTACTCATCACAAATGTGACTCCAAATGCAACTTGGTCGCAATAGGACCTTCTTTGCGAATATGATGGATCTCTCACAAATGATAAGGCCAGATAAATTCCTTATCTGCAAACGCGAAGAAGAAACTAGCCTGCACCAGACACCAGCACTATAGAATACATCCAAATTCTCAAAACAGACCCTCCGAACTCGTTTGAAACCTCATGAACACAAACCAATAATGACAATCAATCATAAAACACATTCTGNTTATCTGCAAATGCGAAGAAGAAACTAGCCTGCACCAGACACCAGCAATATAGAATACATCCAAATTCTCAAAACAGACCCTCCGAACTCGTTTGAAACCTCATGAACACAAACCAATAATGACAATCAATCATAAAACACATTCTGAACTTGTTGAAATCATATATAAAATTAGCTATATGATATTTTCTTAATAACGTATATTTTAATATGATATGTGATGCTCTTCCTTTATGTTGGTGAAATATAAAGTTTTTGCAAAAGAATCAATGCAAGTGTCCCCAAACAGAAGCCAAAAGAAAAGAAATCACACTTAGAAGAGTTCAATCAATAACAGAGAAAAAAGAGCTAGAAATAGAAAAATAAACATAAAAACATAAGGTCAGTTACAAGAGTTTTCCAAATAGACCAGTCTTTTCTTTCTATGTTATTTACTTTATTGCAAGACTTGGCACGTGGACCACTGACCTTATTTTTTATAAAAAAAAAATGTTACAACTCTTATTGTATCTTATATAAATCTAATGACTATGTGTTTCTACATTGTATTTCTCATTTTTGGGTGAAACATGTGAAAATAAAATCAACAAAATTCTCATTATTCTTTTCCAAATAATTATTCTAAGAATGAGATCATGTAGGGGTGAAGACTATTAAATAGCCAAAGTCATAGGGATAATAAGGATTACTAATAATTCGAGAGGTTCTGATTAAATACACTAATTTTAGGGGTATTTAGTCAAACAAAAAATATCATGGTGAGGATTAAAATTTACTTCGGATATATGATTTATGAACATAAATTTTAATAATCGATAGAAGAGTTCTAATACAAATTAATTAATTCTCAAGTAACACAAACAACCGAGTTTTTCTGATGCAACATATGATGTTGATTCAACAAATGTTCATCAATTGCCTACGTCTCTAGCTTCGACTAGCAGATGTCAACCATGGCCTCCTAGGAATGATTGAGGTTTGTGATATGAAAACTCTCACTAGGTTCACGGATCATCTTACAAAAAATTATAAAAATGTCAAATTGAGTCTTCTTGAAATGAAAATGAATTCTTCCTCATTTTTGCTAAGACGAGCCTAGATCCTAGATAGAATTTTTATAGCACAATGCCTCAAATGATGCCTAGAGGCCCATGGTTGACATTTGTTATTCAAAGCTGGAGAAGAGTGCAATTGAGGACCCTTTTTTGAATCAACGTGTGATGTTATTGAAGAGAAAATTAACCTATTGTTTATGTTGATGTGGAATATGTTAGTTGATAGGAGAACCCTATTGTTTTTCTTTACTTGACAATAATTCAAACAGTTTTTTTTAGGGGGGAGGGGGGTGGTGGTTAACCGAACCATTCTAGAAATAACTCCTTGGTTGTGCCGCTATTCCTTGGCTTGAAGAAACGTTGTAGACATTGGATTTTTGTTGGAATCTACAAGCCGTGTTCAATTAGAGTTAGGACTCTACAAGGTGTGTTCAATTCCAATTAGAATTCTTGAAAGCTACTCAACTCTAAACACCAGTTCACGCCTATATAAAGGGTACTATATTCCCTTAAAAATGCATCTCAAATATTCCGCAAATTCATGCAATATTCATAAAGAGATCAAATTCAAATCATCCTAGTTCGGGAAATACGCCACAAACGGCCCTCGAATCATGGATAAATCTTAGGAGAGTAGAATCAAGGGAGGAACAGATTTGTACCCATATTATTTTATCAATAAAATATTTTTGTTTCCTCAAATTTTATTTATGGTTGATTTATTTTCCATATGTTTAAAATTTGTTGCAAACAAACATGTTTTTTTAAAAACACATGCATTGGTACATCAATATACCATGTTGCCCATTCTATCTCTCCATTTTGTTATTTCCATATTCATCATCCTAGGGAGAGGATGAAGAGTGCATATATAAAGGGAAAAAAATAGAAGTGATAGGGAGAATTGGGTTTGGAGACAATTAAGCTTTTCTTCAGGTTTTGAACGTATTTGAAATAAAGAAATAAACTAAAACAGAAAATATATATTCTTATACTTTCATAATTTGAATAAAAGTTGTCTCTAAACCCAACTCCCCCTTTCTCTTCAACCTTTTCACATTATATATAAACTCCTCCTCCTCCTACTCCTCCTCCTCCTCTCCTTAAAATGATGACGATGGAAGTAACAAAAATGAAGGGACAAAATGGGCAACATGGTATGTTGATGTACCAATGCATTTGTTGTGAAAGAAACTTTTCTCCAAGCCAATGCATAGTAGCTCATGCAATGAGTCACTTCAAGGCTGACTTGGTTAAACGAAGCCCCAAAGAAAAGTGGTTGTACTATTTTTTTTTTATTATCGATAGCAATAGAAAGATTCTACTACCAACTAATTAATTCCCAGCAGCAACAACCAGAGATTTTACTATAGCAACATCTGTCGCTGATTCAACAAATGTTCATCAATTGCCTTCATCTAGTAGATTTCAACCATGGCCCCTTAGGATTGAGTCAAGGCTTTGTGATATAAAAACTCTAGCTAGGCGTAAGACTAGTATTACAGTAGATGCGAAAATGTCATTTTGAGTCTTTTTGATATGAAAATGATTTCTTCATCATTGATAAGACGAGATTCATTTGACAAATCCTCAATTGATGCCTCAGGGGCTATGGTCAACATTTGCTAGTCAAAGTTGGAGACTGGCAATTGATGAACATTTGTTCAATCAGCATCTGATGTTGTTGTAGAAAAACCTATTATTGATGTTGCGGAGGAATTTGTGAGTTAGTAGTAGAAATCTATTGCTATTGTTGACTTGGAAATAACACAAATACTTTTCTTTGTTGTTTTTATAAAACAACCATTCTTGAACTGATTCCTTGTATGTGCCTCTATTCATTGGCTTTAAGAAAATATTTCTTCACAACATATGCATTGGTACATCAACATACCATGTTTTCTATTTCATCTTAACATTTTTGTTACTTCTATGTTCATCAGCTTACAGAGAGAATGAGGGATATACATATAAAGAGAAAAAATTGGAAAATGCAGGGGAATTGGGTTTGAAGGCATTTCAACTTTTATTCAGATTTTGGATGTATTAAAAATTATGATGACTGTTTTGCTTTATTTCTTTATTTGGCACTAGTGTATTTATTTTATTTCTCAAAAAAAGGAAATTGGATAGACAAATGACTTATCCAAACTTACTAAATTTTAGTTATTATCATGATATTTAATTTGTGAGAATATCCCTAAAACTTAGTGTGTTTTATTCAAAACCCCTTAAATTAGTATAAATATAACTTACCCCTCTGACTTTGGCTATTTGATAATCATTACTCCTACCTGATATCATCTTTAGAGAGTGAGATACACTCACATATATTTTTTGTTCATGTGACATTTTTTATGATATATTTTTAAAAATTTGTACATTACTTTCGATATAAAAAAACTCTGCTAGAACTTTACTTTTTAGGGAAAAGAAGTATTTAGATAAAAATAATGGGACTTTGGAAAATTTTGTTTTACATATTTTTGACCAAAAATAAGAAATGCATTCTTGAACAGATAGTCATATCTATATAAGATAAAATAATATTTATACAGTTGTTACCTCTTTAATTTGCAATACTTTTTATTTCACTTAAAACAAAGGAGGTTTAACCAACTATTATAGACGAACAAATTGTTTAGAAGAAAGAGGGGGCAATCATGATGTACCAAGTCACTTAATCTACTTTTCAGGCAGTATCAAACAAGCACTAGCAATTGAAATATGACAAGACAACTCACATTTTTATCTCCACATATATGATAAGTTAGGGAGCTCAAATATGAAGAAGAACAAAGGTATAAAATCATTTAACATTTATGAAGATTAATTGAGATCCTTTTTTAGATGAGATATCATTTCAATATTGATTAAAAAACATGTGAATCAATTATAACATGAAAGAAGTAAAATTTCGGATGAAATTTGTCTTAATATAGTTAAATTTGAACTCATAATAAGATCTTCTTATCATGACATGAAATCTAATGAGGAAGGATATTAGCTCTTCAAATCATGCTTACAACATTCATATATCAATGAATACAATAGTTTAAGCTGACAAAAATAAGAAAAATGCAAACTTCTCAAAGCTAAGACAAAAAACAAAATGAAATTTTTCTAAAATTTAAACTAAGCATAAACAACTAGACAAAAATAGAAATGCAAAACTGAAACTCATATATAGAAATAAATCTATTTGAAGAACAAAAATAAAAAGAAATTTATGCAGAGAAAAACATGAATGCAAAATTAAAACTCAAATACAAAAATGAATCTATTCTATGCAATAAAAACTAAAATAAAATAACAGAAGATAGGAGAAATTACCTCTTGCAGAGCAGGAACTGGGACGGCGACTTGAAATCCTTCTTCCAGCTTCGTCCACAAACAAAATTAGAAAATCTCAAATTTCTTAGGCTGAACCTTTGTGGGTTCGTTTCACGCAAGAGCACTACTCTTACACCTAAGAATTCCTAAATTTTCCCCCTTTATTCGATGCATAGGATGGCTATTATGTATTTGATTTTTGGGGGAAATCATACCCAAAATGATGTGGGATTTAGGAGTTTTTGAATGAGAAAATTACGTAGAGAATATATTATGTGACCAAAATTACCACAAATACATATGCTATTAGATATTTACATATAATATCATATTAATTCTTAAATACACTTGAGTACTAATAAATAGATATGTATAATTAATTATTCATAGCTATCCCTAGTATTACCACACAATCTCTTAATTTTGTCATAACAATTTGTATTATTGATTGTATACAATATCGAATTTTATTAATATTATTATTGATTGTATTATTTTTGTATTAAAATTGATAATTTGATATTAACATACAATCTTTGAATCTTTTCATAGGTTCTCATTATTTTTTAATCAAATGATTTTTTAGTAATTTTTCCATTATCTTTAAATTAAATAGATTGTCTTTTTGTTGTTAAGGTTTTACGAATCATATTATGGGTGTCAATCCTCCACTTTCTTTTGTGTACATAAAGCTCAAGGACTCCTCTTGAATAAGTCATCCTCGAGCCAAAGGCAAGGAAAGTAAATATGTTAGGTCCAAAGGATCAATATTAGCATGTAACAACAATAACAATAAAAGAACGACTAATTAGTGTCAAAATTGAACCACCTAAAACACTTTAAGTAGTAGTGGAAGACCCAAACACTAGTCCAAGCGAACATAAACTGGTCTTGAGCCTAATATCCAATTCGTCTCACTATTATTGGGGCAAGATCCACATTATTTTATTATGTGTTTGGTTTGAATTCTTCTCACTAACTTTATAATTTCAATCAAGATGAATTCCCTTGGAAAAGTTTTATTTTTTCTATGAATATTTACTCTTAATATATTTTCTTACTATGAATGTTAATTATAAATAATTATTTTCGATATTTTCATATGGTTAGTCTACCTTTTTTCATAATAAATAATGAACCATGGTTAAATCTCACTATCTTTGTGTAGATAACAATTTTTTGTTAAATTTAAATCCTTAGAGAATTTAGATTTTATTAAACTCAAGATATATTAGTCCAAATAAATATTATGGATTAGTACGATTTGATTAATTGTTTAAGTCCACTAAGTAAGGATTTAATTAAAGCTAAATTTCTTTGGGCTAGCCCGTTAAATTGGATAACAAATGACAAGCTTACGTTGCCAAACTCCAAGTTGTCATCTCATTCTACAAGTCAAATTTGGTGTCACATATTAAATGACGTAGCAGACCAAGTAAAGCGAAGGAGCCAACCAGATTATGCCACGTATCAAATGATATGACATGTCTAGCCAAATCAAAGACAAAAAAAAAATGTGTCACATGAGTACAAGTGACATGTTTTAACCAATCAAATATCATCATGTCACTTAAATCAGATTGTCCTGAGGAAGCATGTCCTCATCACGACTCTTCCATTCTATAACAATAAATAAGGTCCACATAGTTAAGAAAAGACACCAAAATTTAAACAAGTATCCAGAGAGAGCTTGTGGATCAAACACCGTAGATTTCTCTACACCCTACAAGTTCAAGCACTCAAGTTCTAGAAAAAACTCAAGACCAGGACCACCAGTTTCAAGAACATTCTCAAATGCACTTGAATTAAACTACAAGTAAAGAACAAGTTCATCAAGATTCAAGATCAAGCTCGTGTCCCTTGAAGACAAGTACAATCAAGAACAAGTCAATCAAGATTAAATATCAAGGTCAAAAGTGTCATGACCCGAAATCTCACGTCATGACGGAACCTACTAACATTCCACTAGTAGGTAAGTCAAACCCATAACTCCGAACCAGAAGCAATGGGCTGTCATACAGAAGAGGAGAATTCAGATAATAAAGAACAAATAGAGAAACAAAATAATAAAGAAAGAGAAACAAGATATACAAGAGTTTCTTATCTGTGATGCTCTTAATAACGAATATTTTAATATGATATGTGATGCTCTTCCTTTATGTTGGTGAAATATAAAGTTTTTGCAAAAGAATAGTAAATGCCTGTTTCCCCAAACAGCAGCCAAAAGAAAAAAATCACACTTAGAAGAGCTCAATCAATAACAGAGAAAAAAGAGCTAGAAACAGAAAAATAAACATGAAAACATAAGGTCAGTTACAAGAGTTTTCCAAATAGACCAATCTTTTCTTTCTATGTTATTTACTTTATTGCAAGACTTGACACCTGGACCACTGGCCTTATTTTTTATTTTAAAAAAAAGTTACAACTCTTATTGTATTTTATATAAATCTAATGACTATGTGTTACTACATTGTATTTCTCATTTTTAGGTGAAACATGTGAAAATAAAATCAAAAAAATTCTCATTATTCTTTTCAAAATAATTATTCTAAGAATGAGATCATGTAGGGGTGAAGACTATTAAATAGCCAAAGTCATAGGGGTAATAAGGATTACTAATAATTCGAGAGGTTCTGATTAAATACACTAATTTTAGGGGTATTTAATCAAATAAAAAATATCATGATGAGGATTAAAATTTACTTCGGATATGTGATTTATGAACATAAATTTTAATAATCGATAGAAGAGTTCTAATACAAATTAATTAATTCTCCAACTAACCAACAAACGATTTTTTCTGATGCAACATATGATGTTGATTCAACAAATGTTCATCAATTGCTTACGTCTCTAGCTTCGACTAGCAGATGTCAACCATGGCCCCCTAGGAATGATTGAGGTTTGTGATATGAAAATTCTCACTAGGTTCACGGATCATCTTACAAAAAATTATAGAAATGTCAAATTGAGTCTTCTTGAAATGAAAATGAA
The DNA here is from genome assembly GCF_019186545.1 of Solanum stenotomum. Taxonomy (NCBI): domain Eukaryota; kingdom Viridiplantae; phylum Streptophyta; class Magnoliopsida; order Solanales; family Solanaceae; genus Solanum; species Solanum stenotomum. The sequence continues at coordinate 21,288,490 of NC_064285.1, forward strand.
TTCTTCCTCATTTTTGCTAAGACGAGCCTAGATCCTAGATAGAATTTTTATATCACAGTGCCTCAAATGATGCCTAGAGGCCTATGGTTGACGTCTGCTATTCGAAGCTAGAAAAGACCGCAATTGAGGACCGTTTGTTGAATCAACGTGTGATGTTGCTGAAGAGAAAATTAACCTATTGTTTATGTTGATGTGGAATATGTAAGTTGATAGTAGAACCCTATTGTTCTTCTTTACTTGACAATAACTAAAACAATTTTTTTTGGGGGGTGGGGGGGAGGGGGTTAACTGAAGCATTCTAGAATTAACTCCTTGTTTGTGCCGCTATTTCTTGGCTTGAAGAAACGTTGTAGACATTGGATTTTTGTTGGAATCTACAAGCCGTGTTCAATTAGAGTTAGGACTCTACAANAATAGACTTAATAGACTTCTTTTGATTGTAAAGGGTCGTGTCCCTACTTATGTTGTGTGACTGTGTCTAAGACGGCCATGTGAGACTTAGACTTCCGCTGTGTGTTTTTAAAGTCGTTTTAATGAAGTTTAAATGTGNTTCCCATTAGAATTCTTTGAAGCTACTCAACCCTAAACACCAGTTCACGCCTATATAAAGGGTACTATATTCCCTTGAAAAGGCATCTCAAATATTCCACAAATTCATGCAATATTCATAAAGAGATCAAATCCAAATCATCCTAGTTCGGTACATACGTCACAAACGGCCCTCGAATCATGGATTAATCTTAGGAGAGTAGAATCAAGGGAGGAACAAATTTGTACCCATATTATTTTATCAATAAAATATTTTTATTTCCTCAGAATTTATTTATGGTTGATTTATTTTCCATATGTTTAAAATTTGTTGCAAACAAACATATTATTTAAAAAATACATGCATTGGTACATCAATATTCCATGTTGCCCATTCTATCTCTGCGTTTTGTTATTTCCATATTCATCATCCTAGGGAGAGAATGAAGAGCGCATATATAAAGGAAAAAATAATAGAAGTGATAGGGAGAATTGGGTTTGGACACAATTAAGCTTTTCTTCAGGTTTCGAATGTATTTGAAATAAAGAAATAAATTAAAACAGAAAACATATATTCTTATACATTCATAATTTGAATAAAAGTTTTCTCAAAACCCAACTCCCCCTTTCTCTTCAACTTTTTCACATTATATTTAAACTCCTCCTACTACTACTCTCTTTAAAATGTTGAAGAAGAAAGTAACAAAAATGAAGGGACAAAAAGGGCAACTTGGTATGTTGATGTACCAATGCATTTGTTGTGAAAGAAACTTTTCTTCAAGCCAATGCATAGTAACTCATACAATGAGTCACTTCAAGGCTAACTTGGTTAATAGAAGCCCCAAAGAAAAGTGGTTGTACTTTTTTTTTATTATCGATAGCAATAGAAAGGTTATGCTACCAACTAATTAATTCCCAGCAGCAACAACAAGAGATTATACTATACCAACATCTACGTCACAAATGTGATTTTTCTCAAACTTTAATTTTGGCAGACCAATGACCAGTTCAAGTCTTGATAGTTTCTCGAGGGCATGCATGCTTGCATGTCCAATCTTTCGATGCCATAGCAAAGGATCACTTGAGACTACAGTAAGACATGTAAGAGATGGAAAATCAACATTATTTAAGACATATATATTATTAACTCGATCTCCAATGAAGGTGAGCTTTTTCTCAAGATGTTTGATGATGCAGCTAGTTGTATTGAAGGTCACTTGAAATCCAGCGTCACATAGTTGACTAATGCTGAGGAGATTATGCTTTAGTCCCTCAATAGTTCTTCTATAACCAATAGTTTTGTTAGATCTGACAGAACTATGACTGGGAGATTTTCTGATGCTATTCAGCTGCATTTTTACTTCCTCCAATTCTTCTGTTAGTAAATCGACTTCAATTTGACTTGCTTCAAGAAGAATCTTCCAGTCCTTCTTTTCTTAAGCAATTTTATTGTATTCGTCAACAACCTTCTGTAATTCATCAGCAACCATGTCCAAGGAGTTTTGTAAGTCATTACAATTTAAACAGTTATAAGGTCTTACCTCACTTGTTTCACCTAGTGCCATGAAACATAGGTTGAAAAATTCATCATGATCATCATCGGTTGTTTCTACTTGATCCCAAGCTCCAAGGCTTTTTGGATCTTCATTTCTTCTATTGTTTCTTCTTCGTTTCGAACAGTTTTGGTTGATGTGTCCAGGTTTCCCACAGTAATAACATTGATCATCATTTCTCTTGAACTCATTGTTTTTAGATCCTGTTGAGGTCTCTGTCTTCTTTGTCTAAGAATTTGTCTTACTCCTCGATTTATAAGAGTCATTCCTTCATCTTGATATTCATCAGTTTCTTCTTCAACTCAACTCCAGATGTCTCGGCTGTAAATGCCACAGTCTTTTTTTTTTATCATCTTTGTTGTACCTGTTAATATGATTCTGTTCATAGGCCATTAAGTTGCCTCGAAGTTCATCGTATGCCATTTTCTGCAAATCTCCATCTTCAAGAATGGCAACTTTAGTTCCCAAGCTTTGGGAAGACTTCTAACAAGTTTTTTGACTTGTAGTCCATTTGAATACACCATTCCAAGTGATTTGAGTTTACAGATAATTTTACTGAATCTCGAGAACATGGCTTTAACATTTTCATCTTGAACAATTCATATTCATTTACAAGTGAACTAATTTGAGTTTCATTTACCTTAGTGGTTCCTTCATAAGTCACTTCTAGTTTGTCCCACATTTCTTTCGCAGTTTCACATGTCGATATTTTGTCATATTCAGCTCCACTAACTTCACAATAAAACAAACTTATAGCTCTAGCATTAGTTTGAATTACCTTTTGTTGTTCCTTTGTGATATTGAATGATTCGGGATTAAATGGCTTTTCAGTGTCATTTTTTCCAGTCAGTCCAGGAATAGGCTTTTGGCCCTTCTTGATCACTATCTATGCTTGATGATCATTTGAAGAGACAAAGATTTTGAATTTGTCTTTCCAGTGAAAGTAATGTTGTCCATTGAAGTATGGTGGTTGATGTGAAGAATGCCAATCTTGAAGTAGAGCACCAGGAATCTGATAGTGTGCCATCAGATATTTGCTTACGTGTGTTTAAACACTTAAATGGTGAGACCTGCTCTGATACCAATTGAAAGTCAAGAGCGGGGGTGAATTAAAATTTCCTTCAGTCGACTTCCTGTAATAGCCAATCGACTCACCTGCACGTTAGTAGAGCAGATAAACAGTAATAATAATATGCAGTAAGTATAAACACGGAGAGATTTTATACTGGTTCAAAACACCAGTGTGGTGCCTATGTCTAGTCCCCTTGGATTTCAAGGTTTTCCTTTAGAGATTTTAAATGAACTTTGGATGTTACAGGGTTCTGTAAATTGATCCTGTCTGATATGCAAAACCAGATGTTCTACCTTGACACTTCCTCTACTTGTAAACCTACCCTCAAAATCTTTCTTTCTCTTTTCTTTTCAATTGTTTCACTCATGTGATTATGATACGCTCAAATTACACCTCCCTAAAGAAGCATAAGCGATCGTTATCAAGTAAAGAACACAACTTGTAGGTTGGGGTCGATCCCACGAGAAAAATGGTTTAGACTTTACTTTAACCAACAATTATATTCAATTAGTCAAATTACTTCCGGAAATAAGTAATTAAAAAGGGGGGTTTTTTTGAACCAAATTGTAAGAATTCAATAAGTAATCAATAATCAAAAGTCAATTTTGGTTGTTATCAAGATGAAAGAAATAACTAGGGTATACATGTTCCCCACAAGCTCATAACACAGTAATCGTAGTAATAGCAATCTTTTCCTAGTGTACTACATGCAAAGTGATAAGTTAGGTATCTCTAAATCCTTGGTCCGGCATCTAGAGAATTTCACCCCGCATCTTGGTCCGGCTACGTGTGTATAATTTACTAACCCTTACCTTTACCTCATATTAGACATCATAATCGATATTTGGCTTAGTTATTACTTCGCACCAATCGACACTAGCCTATTAGATAGTATCACACTAAATCTATGCTGATAATTCTTTTCTTGTTGATTACCTACTTGGTCCGGCAAGTAGCAACAAGGCAAGTTCTAACGCGTGCACTCGTTAAAAAGACTTCGAAACAAAAGAATTATCAATGCATGCAAAACACTATTCAAGAATTGCTTATTTACTATTTATGCTTTGTTAATCGCTCATGGTTTCCACAACCCTAGTTGTGGAGTTTAGTTACCCATAATCATATGAACACAATTCATTGTTTTAGATGAAAGAATTATGAACTTACGTAAGAAGAATAATAACCTAGAAATTCAACTTGAATTGCAATACCAAAATCTTCAAAACGAACTTAGGAAATTAAGAATTGCTAAAGTTGCAAGTTAATCTCCCAAGTCAAGAACTAGAATAAAAGTAATAAAATCTCACCCCAAAAATGAGGTTTACATGCCCTATTTATAGAAAACAAGTCCTAAATTAAAAGGGAAACAAATTAAGGAAAGTTTGTCCAGGCACGCGTCTTCATTCCACGAAACTGACTCACGGACCGTCAATAGATCTACGGTTCGTGAGTCCCTTCCGTTAACCAAGACTTGGAAAATATTTCAACTTCAAAAAATCAACTTCTCTGAAGCAAACGACGGAGCTGCAGGACGGACCGTAGATCGATCTACGATCCGTCAATCCCCTTTCGTAGCTCCACACTTAAAATCTTTAAAAAATCAGGTACTGGAACCCTCGCAGTATCAATCTATGGATCAACAGTACGGTCCGTAAACCAATCTACGAACCGTCAATGGCCACCGTGGTTCCACACTCTGTCAGATTTCCCTAATTTTCCTTCCATGCCTTGCCTGCTGATCTACGGCCATCATCTACAGAGCGTCAATGGACCTACGGTCCGTAGATCACCTCCGTAGATGCCCTTTTTCTACAGTTCTTTCAGTTGTCTCTTTACTTCTGCGCCTGAACATCTTTCCTGCAAAATATGATAAAAACACATAAAAACCAATACAAAAAGGCCCTAGACACACACAAATTGTAAGTAAAATGTATTTGAAATATCGTAAACTCACAGTATATCAGATTACAAAGCTTTATGAAAGATGAAAGAAGATTGCACTATAAGCTCAAGTGAAGTTGTGTCCTTCACACCTAAGTCTGAGGGAGGTATATATATGAATAGACTTGTGCTCTTGTAAGGAAAACCCAAGGGTGTAATGTTTCTATCAGGGATTTGAGGAATCCCTTGATTGAGGTGATTTGCTGATCCATGTCCATATTAGATATGTGCATGGTAAATCACATTTCTTCTTTCTTGACTGATATGGCTTGATTATGTGCTTGGCTGGAAGATTTATCTTGACTCTTGGCTTGATCTGATTTCCTTCCTTCTCTTGGTGACTTGGCTCTATTCTTGGCTTGATTTATGATTTCTTGATCGCGTCCGATCAATCAAGATTAGCTTGATTGAGTTGCTGCCAGTTTTAAGCCATCTATTATTGATTCTCAATCCCTTTGATTATGCCTTTCCTTTCTGTAGTATTTGTAAGGATCAGAATATATCTCTTTCCATGTTGGTGTTGTTTGCTTGGATCCTTTCCTTATTGGATTTCTTTGCCTGCGAGAATTATGAGTAATTGTTAAGTGCCATTTATCAGAATTTACTAACACTAAGGAGCTAACAGAAGTGTTAAGGAAGTCCAAGCACTTTTGCTTTAGAACCTAAATATAAAGGTCTCCAAGTCCCTTTTTATTATATTATTATAAACAAATAAATAAGAGACCTAGTTTATGTTCAATTATATAGTAAGTAATAATAATATTCTATTATATTTATATATAATAAAAGAGTGAATAAGCAGTCAATTGATCGATTTGTCCTTCTGCTATAACTTTTTTCGTTCTATTTATATTTAGTAATTTCTTTGTTTTGATTTATTTATTTTCGTTTTTAGTATGTTATGTATTTTAAAATAATGAAAAAAGAGATACTATAAATCATACTTCCTCAATTTCAAAATAATTGAATTGTTGAGACATTATTCATATTTCAAATAAATTTAATTGTTAATCTTGAAGACTGCTTTTAGAATATTCTTTCATATTTATCCTTCATTTGGATTTTCTATGTGATGATCTCAAGAAACTATAATTGCTTTGAATTATTTTCTATGTGATGAGTTCTAGACATTTTTGAATTATTTAGTATTAGAATTAGTTATTATGATTGATCTTTAGTTGTTCTAAAGATTAATTTGACGACAATTAATAAGGGTAAAAATGGAAAGTAATATAGAAATTATGTCCTAATCTTCTTCTTTTTTAAAGGGTGTGAAACACCCCAACAATTCAATTATTTATAAATGGAGGGAATAGTACCTTCATTTCAAAAAGAACTGTCTAGTTTAACTTGACAGGGAGTTTAAGAGAATAAAGAAGACTTTTCAGTTTTGTGGTTCTGAATTACAATTTTATCAAATATACCAAAATTCTCTTTCATATTGTAACTTTAAACATGTCTCAATTTATATGGCACATAAATTTTTTGAACTAAGACTAACCTTATGTATGCTTGAGTTAGTCTTCCACTTGTAGTCAGCTAGGATGAGGGTTCACTTAGGAACCAACAATGGTTCTCGAGTGTCGATCGGCCACGTTCAAGATATAGGCTAGGATCGTGACAAACTTGGTATCAGAACACAAAGTTCAAGTATACTAGGGTGTCTATGAAGTCATGTCAGTAGGACCTTATTTATGGTTGTGAGGCCCCCACTTCTATAAATGAGGGACTACAGACAATTAAGAAAAATTTCCCTTCTTTCATACTCTAAATCGTGCAATAGAGTTGTGTCATAAGGAACTTATTCAAACTCGTGCGTTTCTCAAATTCATTCGACTACCCCCATACTCAAGGTGGTTGAAAAGCAAAGTCAGATCCTTATCGATGAGTTGCACTAACCAAAATTCTTCGAAAAGTCACGACACTGAGAGGGGCTTGAGAAAAGCTCGTGCACTATGTATTACGGCTATTTTTCATAGTTATAAAATTCTAAGGATATATATATATATATATATATATTACTTCTTTTTATGAAATTATTAACGTACTTTTCAAATGTTCTTTAATAATAGCATGATAATGTAAGACATAATTACAATTACGATTTAGATAATTATGGTTTTTTGTTTTACATTAGTGATAACTTGAATTTTAATTATTTTTTTATAAACAAAAGTAGAGATAACATGAAAAGATCTCAAAATCAAGTGCTTAGTCATTATCTGTTGATGATGCTAAGAACTTCTCAATTTTGTCTCTATTTCTTCGATAGCAATGATAATAGAACGTTAATTTATATTATCTATCTATATATAGAAGGAGAAGAAAAAATGACACATGTCAACACCACAAATTTTCAATATTTCAAATAATTTTAAATATATAATAGGATAGGAAAAAAGTGACACGTGTCATCACCATAGAATTTGTGAATTTGAGTTTTTTAAATAATTTAATTTTGTATTAGTTAGTTATTTTCAATTTAAATTTAAAATTTAAAAATGTTTAACCAATCTATAAACTTTCCAAACGTATTCTTTTTTTAGAAATAGTTGTTTTTAATAATAATAATAATAATAATAATAATAATAATAATAATAATAATAATAATAATAATATAATAATAATAATAATAATAATAATAATAATAATAAATACAAAAATCTACTGTTACAAAATTTGTTGTTTCAAAAATGAATTAATCTTCATTTTATTATGAAAATTAATTAGATAATTTAGCTATTATTTTAAAAAAACTCAAACTGAATGCCAAATAAATCCAATATGAAATCCGTAGTTAAAAAAATACAAATAGCTTAGTCATTAATTAAACTTTTAAAACTGATTGCCAAAACAATTAAAAAAGAAAGAAATATAAATTTTATCCCACTTTTCCACATTGCTAAAAAAGTAACACATGTCATCATCATAGAATTTGTGAATTTGATTTTTTTTAAATAATTTAATTTTGTATTAATTATTTATTTTCAATTTAATTTAAAATTTAAAATTGTTTAAACAATCTATAAAATTTTCAAACGTATTCTTTTTTTAAAATTAGAAATAACTGTTTTCTATAATAATACTAATAATATAATAAATAATAATAATAAATAATAAATAATACAAAAATCTACTGTTACAAAATTTGTTGTTTCGAAAATGAATTAATCTTCATTTTATTATGACAATTAATTAGATAATTTAGATATTATTTTAAAAAATTCAAACTGAATGCCAAATAAATCCAATATGAAATCCGTAGTTAAAAAAAATACAAATAGCTTAGTCATTAATTAAAATTTTAAAACTGATTGCCAAAACAATTAAAAAAGAAATATAAATTTTATCCCACTTTTACACATTGCTAAAAAATAGGATTCAATTAACTACTAACCAATTCATTTTGAATTTTGAATTTTATGCAGCCCAATTAAATAAATAACTGTCAGATGTATCAGTTATCCAAATATTATATAAAGCCCTAACTTAAATAAAAATTACCACTTCAAAATTTCAAATAACTTTAAAATCTTCTGCTTCCAATTGTTGAAAGGAATTTAATTTTCATTAGACAAAGAACTCCTAGACATCATTTTGTCCAAGCAAGTTGCCAAATATTTTTATACGTTTCTTTGTTCATCAAAATTAAATTATAATTAACCTTCATTTGTCTTTGATTCTACTTCAATTTGTGTTTGAAATTATGATAGTAAAGGGCAATATTAGAGCAAAATTATGACTCCAAAATGATGCTCATAATTTGGATTCCCATGAAATGTTTGAATTTTCCTTACACGAAGAACTAGGCCGATGACTTCAGAAAATGATGTAATTTACCTAGCATATGTGGCTCGATATTTCTTTGACATTAAATCTTTATTACCTATGCTTCCTATGAATATATTTGTAGCATGTAAAAAATTTCAAATAAACACTAATTAATAATTTTTGTTCCATATATATTTTTAAAAGGCCGAAATAAATGTGTAAGTTAGTCGTGATGTATGCGTGAATGTCGTTAAAAGTAAAATGTTCATTTTCACACACACGAAGGATGATGAATAAGTATGTTAAATATATCACGATCTGCAAATATACATTGGTGAGTTATATTCGATGGAAATGCTAATGTTATTAATAATGAGTAATCATGATGACACATCCGTAGGTTGAAATTTGATTTGCTTTATGAGGCTAATAATTGTATTCCTCCCTTTACATATTTTATTTATAAAAGAGAATCAACACTTACGCAATTATCCTTTTTAATCTCAATTTTTATTTTATTTTAGAAATAAAGGAATTTGTAAATATCTTATTAATCTCAAAATCAAATTCTTTATAAAAATTATATAAACAAATAATTTTGAAATTAGCAAAAAATATATCTAACAAAAAACAGTGTCGTGGATAAAATTCTAATAATTAATTTACAACACAATTGATTTTATCCAAATAACAAAAACTTAAATAATTTTTTAAATTTTTTTAAAACTTCTTTAATTGAAAAATAGGACATTAATTTTTAAAGAGTAATTTTAAGTTTGGTTTGTAGTGTTTAAATCATAGACCAAGATTTAAAAATCACCACTAATCCTACTTTTCTCACTTTCTTATGATATTATTCTACTTTCATGTAAATATTTTTAATAAAGGATAAAAAAAATTATTTTCTTTGTTGTTGTAGTATATAATAAGAATATAAAATGAATGATGCCTTACAAAGTGTTATTTTCATCTTTTCATTTTTATAAATGTTATCCTTATCATTTTTTTCATTCTACCGCATAAAATTTTCTCGACATATTTTTAAATCTAATATAATAATTAACATTATTGCTTTTAAAATTTTGAATTAGAATTGACTTGAAATGAACTGACATGTATATTTTCACGCTTCTCTCATAATATAATGTTGGTAGTGCTTATAACTTCTCAAGTTTAATTTATTAATATTAAAAATAATACATTAATTATTTATATAAAATTAGTTTACCATTTTAAAATTAAATCTTAATAGTATCTATAAGTGTTAAACTATACTGAAGAATTAAATATATACCTATTAGAAAAAAAGACTAAACAAATAAAAAAATTCATAAAATGAAAGAAGAGAGTAATAGTAAATTAAAAATAATTTATAATTTAATAAAGATAAATGCTGATAGATTAGTTAGTGGAGAATTTTAAGGGGTGGTTTTAGTGTCCCATAATAATTTTAAATTTAAAAATTAATATTAAATATGAAAATTTTAATTTCAAATTTTTAATTGTGAAGTGAGGATAGTTATTGATTTCAAAATTCAAAAAAAAAACATGCATCACGTTAATTAAAAGAATTTTAAGGATTGATTTTAGTGGGTAGTTATTAGTTTAAAATTTAAAAATACAATATATTTATTTATTACAAAAAATGCAGATAATAATAATAATAATAATAATAATAATAATAATCTATCTATATATCTATCTATATATAATATGAGAAGAAAAAATGTCACATGTCAGCGCCAGCAATTTTTAGAATTTTAAATAATAATTAAATATTATATAACTAAATAAATATTATAAATTAAAATTTGAAATAAAAATTGAAACATGCCATCAACTTACACAAATAATGACAACTGTCAACATTTTTAAAAACAGATATAAATACTTTTTTTAAATCCATTTTATAAAGTAGCTAAAAAAATATTATTTTGTAAAAGGTTGAAAATTTATTATCATGATAAATAAATAAGATAATGCTAAAAAAACTGATTTTTTAAAATAAAGAAAATTATTTTTAAAATGATTTTAAATCGATTCTAGAAAATAGGGAATAACTATATGTGATTCCTTTTTTATAGGAAGTTATCATATATTTTTAATGTGAAATATTTTAACTATCTTTCAGCAACTTCTAAATTTAATATTTTAAAAATAATAAGAAGAATTCACTCTTATTTTAAATGAATAGATTGCTGCATTTATATATAAAATGTTTAATATATTTTAAACATGATAAGAAGAATAATTCATTTATATATTAAATCCTTGCCATTAGAAAAACTAATAAAAATATATGTAAAGCGGTAGTCTATATATCTATATATCTATATCTCATTGTTAACTTTTAAAATTGTCAAAAAATAAAAAGTTAAAAATTGCAAACACAAAAAAAAAAGTTACGTAAAAATGCAAACACTAAAAATAAAAATTGCAAACACTATAAAAACATTGCAAAATCTTACGCTTACAAAAATTACAATTTCAATACCGAATTAATCTTTATTTAGAACAAAAAATTATCCAATTAAATAGGGAGTTTTAAAACTTCTTTTCCATGTTGATAAAAATTAGGATTCGATAACTATTAACCAATTCATTTTGAATTTTAAATTTTAAGTAGCCAATTATATAAATAAGTTCCAGATAAGTCCTAATAAAATATAAGTGGTCACTTTAAAATTTCATTAACTTTAAACTTTTGGATTTAAGATAAATAATATTTATCTATATCTAGCAAGCGTTAAATTCTATCTTGAACAATATAACAAATATAAGTCATTTAGCAAATTTAAGAATTCACAATATTAAATAATAACAACATTAAATTAAGTTGAAAATTATGATTCTAAAATATATGGCACAATTTATAATTTTCAATTTATTTTTTTAAAAAAAATTGAATACAAGATAACTATTATTACTCATAATATACTCAAATTCAAATCAACAACCTCTCATTCATATCCATATGTTTTCTAATACAATTCAAATTAAAATTTTAAAATATCCAATACAATCTTTGAGTAAATCTAATATAGTGGTTGTATTAATTAAGATTATTTTTACCTTTAAATCAATTTTATATTATTATATTTTTACACAAATTTAATACTAAAAAATATTTTAAAATATTTTGATTTTAACTAAAACATATATAGAAAATGTATTAACATACCATTTAGTTTCATGATATCAAATATTTTATATGAAATATTAGAATTAATAAATTATTAACATAATTTTTTTATTCAAACAACATAAAAAGAACAAAGTACAAACACGTAAAAAATTTGAAGCATCTCATTGTTTTATTTAAAGAAGATATGTAAAAGGAAAATGACCGAGTTTTCGAAAAAAAACCGATTAAACTTATATTTAAGAGAAATCAAATTTCCAAAAGAACAGAGTCGCCACTTAATTTTTTTTTAGTAAAAATCAAGAAAAAAACTTAAGTTTTCAAAAGATTTAAACAGATAAAATCAATTGAAAAAAAAAATAAGGGTTCGAAGTTCAATGTACATTCCAAGAAGGTGTTAGGCCCTCGGAATGCCCGCTAACTTGCGGTTGACCGGCGATTTGACTTAAAATGATTTTGACTAATTTTGAGAAAAATGATTTGACATGAAAATAATTTACAACATTTGACTAACTTTGAGAAAATAGTTAAAAAGAACAATTTTTAATTTTTTAAGAAAATTGAACCTTGATTGAAATATTCAAATTAATTTACAAGCGATTAGAATTTTGCAAATCTAGGTTAATTAGAATTTTATTTGAATCTCTAAAAAAAAAAGAATAATTTAGACCCATTTAGTCAATTAAAGCATGGAAACTATTTTAAATGAATCGAAGATTAAGTAAAAGTTTTCAATAAAAAGTACAAGAGTTGATATAAATGAAATTTCGTTAAAATATAGTAACATAAAGAATATGATTCATCTTTTGGGGATTTAATTAAGTTAATTAACAAATCACATAAAGAGGTTAGAGAGTTGATAAGAACAAATAAATAATGGTAATAATAAGAGAATGCCTAAATTTGGGCCCAATCTATTGGACTTTAAGCCCATTCTCGCCTCAAAGACCTGTGTATACGAAAAGTGTATATCGATGTATATAGGCCATATTTTGATCTATTTTGTGTATATCGGGCTGTATGCCGAGTGTATACAGTCCATTCTGACCCCTGCAACCTGCATTTCATATTTTCTGCCCCGTATATCATGTGTACAACTGCTGTATAGCAGTGTATACTGTTGTATACAGCAGGTATACTGTTGTATACAGCTCTTTTTTGAGCTTTTGGACACCAAAATATCCAAATTCCAGCTATGCTTTTACTCCGAAAACCTGTCCGTCAACTTCACAATTTGACATGGGGGCTGACTCCAACGAAGAGAGGATATTAGGCCTTTATGGCCCATCTCGAAATGCAGGGATGGAATCCGAATAGACTCAAATGAGGGGTTCATGCAAGAAAAATAAAGCAATAAAGATTAGGATTCTAATCATGAAAAACTTGGATCAAATCACATGGTTTCCATAAAAAAGCTATGAAAATTTTAACAATAATGAGAAATAAACTCAAACCCACAGTGATATGAATGAGTTCCAAACCAAACACATGTTAACTCCCAATAATCATCATCACACTTATGATTCCAAAGATATTAAAGGAATAACCTCACTCTGTCAAGCTTAATCCATAATAAAAACCATACAAATAAGAGCAAATACTGCACCACACTAGATGTTAACAAAGGATTTTAAAGAAGAATCCTAAACAACACATACTTAAACTAAAATTACCCAAAGGAACTAGTTACCATACTCTATGATAGAGTAAGAGATCAACCTTTTTAGGTTTCATATAACTAACGGAAACACTTAACTTTTAAAAAAAAAAAAAAAAGAAAGAATATAAAGCATTTTAACATCAGTAAGAAACAAACAGCAGTGGTTCATGTTGAGATCCATTCATCATTTATTGAGCATAAAGACATGCTAATATAATTACCCCAATATTCCATTACTTCACACTAATAACATTTGACAAGAATTAAGACTAAGGAAGCTAAAAATAAAAAGAATAATTATTAAGATACCAACAGTAGACAAAAGGAAGAACATTTCCAGCTAAAAAATCATCAACATAACAAATTTCTAACATATGAAAATCCAATAATCCTAAGAACACTTAGCTAAGAATTGATAAAACACAGTATAAAGCTGAAAAAAAGTTAACCTTTTTCCGGGCAGCAACACTGAGACACGAGACGAGCAGGTGAGGACGCTTCCACCACCACGAGCGAAGCTCCACCGAATTCCGACAAGTTCCGACGAATTCCAACGGGAAAAATCGATAAGTTTGATTTGTTTTATGTAGCTATTTCTAGAGATTTTTCTTTCTCTAAGGTTATTTCTTTTGATGGGAATTCACTCCGATTTTTTTTTAGGGTAAATTAATGTCCCCCGAAGAACCCCTAAAACAGTAAAAGAGATGGATATTTATAAGAGAAAAGATTGGAATCGAAAAAGAAGGGGGAAGCGGATGGATTTAGGGTCCAATTAGAATTCAAAATTCAAATTTTCTCTTAGGATAAAGCTGGCCAACTATGAACTGTACCAATTCAAACGGTAAGAAAATCGCAGCCGCTTGATCTTGAGCAAGGACGAGTGAATCGCGGAGATCGGGACACGTCAAGAGGAGAGAGACGCGCACTGCTGCTGGACTCGGGTCGCTGGATTCGCGACGGGCTGCTGGTCGCGACTGGACTGGGTTACGATTTTGGGCTTCGATCGTGATTGGTTCTGGATTTTTCTGGGTTCGCTGGTCGAGTTTTTTCACTGGAGGAAGATGATGTACAGGTGGGTCTGTTTGGTATCGGTGTTGTAATGTATTTGTTGTTGTATGTAATGGATTGGGATTGAATTATTAAGGGAAATGGGCTGCTAATATGAGGAAATGGCATCTTGGTTATTGAATAATGGGCCTGTTTTTAATAGGCCCAAAATGGGTCCGAAAATGGGTTTGAGGCAAAGTGAAAAGGGTTATATCTTGGAGTTTAAGAAATAGCCAAATTGAGTTAAATTAACAAATTCGGCTAATAATTAGATATGACAAATTAATATAATTAATTAATGAACTTTTTAATCTTAATGAAATAAAATAATTAACTTAAAAATTAATTAATTCAAAAACATTAACTACAATTTAAAGTAAGCTAATTTAATTAAATACTTACTAAAATTAAAATCTTTTTGAGATGATTTTTGAACATTTATAAAATATACTAATTATATGCATAATTATCTAAGACATATATATTATTTGAAAAATCGTAAAAAAGTGACAAAACTATTTAAAATAATTTGAAAAATATTTTGGTTTTTATAAAGTTAATTATTTCTAATCGTTTGGAATTTAAGAAGCTCGATGATTAATATATATTGTGGAGGTCCAAAATTGGGTGTCAACACTCATATTTGATCAAGATAAAATAATCATAAAATTAATAGTATCATTAGAAAAAAATCACCATAATAAATTATAAAACTAAAAGATATAATATTTTAACACAATAAAATAAAGTGTACTAATAATATTAATTTAATATGCTCAAATAAATAAGTTAATGATTAATATTATTGTATTATTATAAATTTAATTCTATTATTAAGTGTATAATACATTTTATTAGTTAATTTTTAATTATAAAATTATTACATTTTAAATTATCCGCGCAACGCGCGGGCATGTATACTAGTCATTGTCAAATTTAGACAATGAACTAAGCTTATATACTGATTCATTTACATAAATATTCCATTATAATATATCAATTTGCAAATTAACATTCTCTAAACAATATTATCTTTATAACAAGTTAAATTTTAAGATTATCGATAAATCAATATAGAAGGTATAAGAATTAAATTTTAAAATACAGAAGAGGTATAGAATAGAGTTTAGTGTAATTAAACCTTAGAGTTTAGTGTGTAGAATAGAGTTTAGGGAGGGGGCAAATTTAGCAGTTGTGGACTCTTTTGTGTGTTTAGGCAATTCCTCCTTTGTTTGTGGTAAGAAAGTTGGAAGCACATAATGAAAGGAACTCTTTTTGTATGGTTAAAAATGTTAGCTACTGTTAACGAAAGTTGTAGTACCTATTATGTAGTAAGGCAAGTTGTCACTATCTTTTAACGGAAACTTTCAAAATCAACAAACATTAGGCCTTAATTAGGACTTCATAGCTACAGTTTCACTAATTACAATTCACAATTACACTTTGATTTGCTACGCATTTGTATTCATTGTATTTTTTTAGTTAGTTTCAGAGAAAAAGAGAAACAATACAAATATAAACTGATTTGTATCAATATGAATATATATTAGGAGGAGAGAGGCGAGCGAGATCGAGAAAGGAGGAGAGGGGCGAGCGAGATCGAGAGAGGAGGAGAGGGGCGAGCGAGATCGAGAGAGGAGGAGAGGGGTTAGCGAGATCAAGAGAGGGAGGAGAGGGGAGAGCGAGATCGAGAGAGGGAGTGTATTTGTTGTATTTTTTTATTAATTTCAGATAAAAAAAATACAAATACAGACTGATTTCTATACAAATACAAGTAATTGATACATAATACAAATACAGTTGAATACAAAATTCTTTTCTCGAATACAATCAATATAAAATATAAATCTCTCACCTATAATTGATTGGATACATTAATACATAATACATTTGACAGAGAGGATGAATTCATATTGTATTCATATGAATTCAAATACATATGATACAAAATACAAATATAATTTTTTCAATACAATTGATATAATATAAAATACAACTCCCACCTATATATGATTGAATATATATATAGAGAGAGAGAGGGAGGGGGAT
>NC_064285.1:21305269-21306994 GCF_019186545.1 Solanum stenotomum
GGGGGGGGGGGGGGGGCAAGGGAGAGAGTTTGCTATCAAACCAACACATAGTGGTTTATTGTAACTTTTTTAAACTATAGCTATATTTCATAAATATGTTGACATTTTGCCTTGTTCTATAATTTTGGTTTAATGATGCATATTAATCTATAATATAACATGGGTTGTGATGCACTGGTGGGAGTGTTTCACCCTTAACTAAAGGTCTCGGGTTCGAGCCTTGGGTATGGAGAAAATCATGTTGGGAGCGCCACCCCCGAATGGACCCTGCAGAGCGCGATCCGGATTTAGTCAGAGCTCCAATGAGGGTTCTGAACACCGGGCGAAAAACCAAAAAAACTCCGTTTCTACTTTCTACCAAAAAAGAAAAGAAAAGCTTAGATAAATACATACTATATATATATATATATAATAGGGTGGAGATTACTTCCTATAAATAGGAGGTAACAATATTCATTATTTTCATAATTGCTTCCTCAAAGACATGGCAAGTATGATGAGAGCAATATTCATAATATTTTGTTTTCCCATTGCTTATTCTCAAATGGTTATGGAACCATTACTTCCACTTAAAAAGCTCCAACTTCCTTCAGGAACAGTAGGCCCTGAAGCCATCGCTTTTGATATTTTAGGCAACGGACCATACACAAGTGTGGCCGATGGCAGGGTACTCAAATACCAAGGCCCACGTATTGGCTTCACCGATTTTGCTACCACATCACCATTAAGGTAAAAAAAAAAAAAAAAATTACTTCCTCTGTCCCAATTTATATGATTTACTTTTCTTTTTAGTCTGTTCCAACAATGGTTCATCGTACGCTTCTGTTTTATTGTCACACAAATTTCTATCATCATTTTGGATCACAAATTATAAAAGTCTTCCTTTCTTTCTTAAACTCAGTGCCGAGTCAAACTACATCACATAAAACGAGACGAAGGGAGTAGTTGTTTCAGAATATTTGTCATTTAAAAAAATAGAGACAGTTAATGATTGACTTCTTCTAATTTTATCTTCAACTTTAACAGTGTAATATTAAATAACATATTAATCTAAATCTAAACAGATAATATATGTAACTCATAAAAGAAAACTTATTCTTCACATATCGAAAGAAGATGTCACGACCCGATTTATCAAGTCATGATGGCACCTACTATAACCCGCCAGCAGGTAACCCAACCCGTAACCCGGAACAACAAGTAATGGGTCTAAGGGTAGAGATTAAACAAGAGTAGGCAAATAACAATATAAACAGGCGGACGCAAACCAAAACCATATATACAAATAAAGATCCCTCCCAGAACCTGGAAGTCACTAGTACAGAGCTACTACAAAATGAGTACAAGTCCCAAAAGTGGACAACAGAGACTGGACTGTCTCGAAAGGAAGAAGACAAGTCTATATATACAGATGGAGACTGAAATAGTACAAAACGCCATGTGCTCACCCCCGTCTCTATATAAGTCTACTCCAAGCTCGATCAACGCTGGCTACTAGTGCTCGGACCTGCATCACAAAATAGATGCAGACCGTAGCATGAGTACCAAAACAACAGGTACCCAGTAGGCATCATAGGCCGACTGAGAAAGATAAGCAAAAGTGAACTGAAATGCAAATAAAGGGTCACATCAAGTGCAAAGAGTAGTAAATGGGAGGTATGTACACGAGCGTACAGGCAACAAATACAAGTAATCTAACTAACTCCGCCGGGCTCCCATAAACCC
>NC_064285.1:21307798-21309762 GCF_019186545.1 Solanum stenotomum
AATTGGAATCTCGAAAATGAATCCGTGAAAACGTCCCAAATACCTTACTAAACTAATACCCCAAAATTTAGCACAAACAGATGCCTCAAACATAGCAAATCAGCCACAACAATTAAAATGGGCAGCCCCTTGATCACCAATTTCTGGAAAAACGAGACCCTTTCAACCCAAACAGATTATACCACGACGATCCTTGCGAAAAACTCTACAAGTTAGCCTCAAGAATGACTCAAAACGGACCTAAGATGATCAAGATCTCACATTTCAAAATTCAACAACAATCCAATCCGAACATCACTCTAGCAGTGGCTAAAATCGATTTCTCACCTCAAACGAAACCTCCCCTCGCGTTCCCGAGATCACCTCTAGATTCCCCACGAAATTCTCTTAAAGTTTGCCTTTTGAAGCACCTAATTTGGACTCAAAATGAAGGAGAAATCTTATGTTGAAGTTGAGGGAAAAAATTGGACGAAACTCGTCCTAAAATTTGGAAATTTCCAGATTTTCACTCCGCTGCCACGTGGCGTCGCGTGGCTCTGCCACGTCACTGCCGCGTTAAAATTCTACAACCCTTCAAACTTAAATTTCGATGTTTCGGACTCGTTCGGAGTCGGAAAAATCAAACCATATATGGAATCTGATTGGAAACGATATTTCGGACTCAACGATGAAGGCGGAATTTCCATTTGGAGATCGCTTCGATGAAAAGTGGGTCCCACACCCAGTATCGTTTTGAGCCAGATTCCACAACTGCTATCTAAAGACTCTGGAAGTGAACAAAGGGTCGTTCTAGACCAAAATCAATATTCCGAAGCTAACCTAGCTGTCAAAATTTTCATCTGAGTACGACTTCCAAGAAGGTTGACCAAAGTCAACTTTTCAAGTTATAAAAATCTCCAAAATAGGGAAACGGGCCTAAAACCCAGACGAACGACTAGGCGACCGAACAGTCAGTGCCAGCAAGTCATAAATGACTTGGGGTCGCTACAGGAACGCTCTAAACGATGCAGTGAATGCTTTAATTTAAAAATGACCTGGAGGATCATTACAGAAGAAGAGTACGATGAACCATGGTTGGAATTTACGGTCGATGGTGGTTTTTCACATTATGTTGGAGCAAGAGAAACTCCCTATACTACAACGTAAAATCTAATTGATTGAGGAGAGATCTCAGTATAGCAACTCCATGTACCACAACCTAAACCCTAATGCATTGAGCAAGTGTAGAATTGTATATTCTCTATATGATGAGCCTTAAATCACCATTTATGGGTATGTCCGAATTTCCTACAAATATATAGAATGAACATTTATTGAGAAATCAATATTAATATGGTGAAAGGTTAAGTCATAAAAGAGAATAAATTAATTAAATACTCTCTTTATTTTTAATTAACAATCACTTTAGCTAAACATTGTTGTCACAAAATAACCATGATATTTATATAGTGTAACTTAGAGCCTGTTTGGATGGGCTTTTAAGCTGGTCAAACTGGCTTAAAAGTCAGTTTTTGACTTATTAGAGTGTTTGGCAATTATCAAAGTGATTTATTTTAAGTCAAAAATGACTTATTTTAAGCCAAAAGCTAAAAGCTAGGGGAGGGGAGCTTTTTTTTTTTCAACTTAAAAGCCCTTTTATGTTGACCAAGTATATTACCTTTTTGCCCTTAATTCTTTTATACAATTTCCAAATTGCCCATATTGAATTATTATTATTATTTTATTATTATTATTATTATTTTATTTTTTTAATTATTATTATTATTATTATTTTATTATTATTATTATTATTATTATTTTATTATTATCATTATTATTATTATTATTATTATTATTATTATTTTATTATATTATTATTATTATTATTATTCCTCTTATAAATAATTTGTGGTGGTAAAGAAATATGTGATATTTTATTATTATTATTATTATTATTTTATTATTATCATTATTATTATTATTAT
>NC_064285.1:21309999-21316019 GCF_019186545.1 Solanum stenotomum
AAAAGTTACTTTTTTTAAGTCAATCCAAATGGGCTCTTACTTTCTTTGTGTTTAGGACAAAGGAGGTATGTGATGGGAAAAATGACCCAAATTTACTAATTAAATGTGAAAGACCCCTTGGCATTGGGTTTTACTATAGAAGTGGTGACCTCTACATAGCTGACATCAATTATGGGCTCTTGGTTGTTGGACGAAACGGAGGCCCTGCTAGACAACTTGTTACGGGCATAGATGGCAACCCTTTTGCCTTTACAAACGCGGTAGACATCGATCAATTAAATGGAGTAGTTTATTTTACAGATTCAGGATCAATATTCTGCGCCACCAGGTTTGTTATTATATTTAAGTGATTTAATGATGTAAGAGTACATGTTAGTTTAACCATAGTTCAGTATTAATTATACTCTATGTGGTAAACACATTGTTATGAATGGGCCTAGACCAGTATTGACAAAGCAGCCCAAAGCCGAATTAAAAGGCTATGTGTGGGATCCGGGTTGATAAATAGAGACTTGGGAGAGCAAAATAGGTTTATGCAAATTATGTGAAGCTTTGGGCTTTCTGATCCTCTCATCTCCTTTCTATGGTCTAGAATCTCATCCCCTTCTAGTTACCCTCTTCTATGTTATCTATCTATAATTAGTGTGTTACTTTGTTGTGGGTATTATACGTTGTAACTTGTATTCCGTAATAACAATATATATATATATCAGTGTTTGTGTTGAAAATTGAGTTTGTTACATTGGTGCTTTCATCCAGAGATTTCTCATGGAGGACCAAAGACTCAAGGCTCTCATCAATGAATCCATTAAGGAGGCAAAAGAGTCATTTTCCAAAGATATTGCAGACATTCGCCATATGTTATAGGAGGTTACCGGAAAGTTCGTTCCGGCAGGGCCTCACATTCGAGATCCAACAATGGAGGTTGCTCGTCCCCATCACGGGAAAAACACTCTTGAAGCCCCCACACTCCGTCATAGGCCAGCTCCGGTGGAACTAGGATGATTTCGTGGTGAAAATCCAGAGGCGTGGATTTTCCAAGCTGAACGCTATTCTGATTTTTACGGAATCGCAAAAACGCACAAGCTAACCTTGGCATCCTTTTATCTCAATGGTGAAGCTTTGGAATGGTATCAATAGTTGTTTTGCAACAAACAATTGGCTGGCTGGGACCATTTTGTGGACAAATTGCTGATTCATTTTCGCTCCCGTACTAGGGACAAACAACGCGAGTTCTTACCCATTCCCAGAAACAAGAATCATAGGACAGTGGAGTACTCTCAGGCGATTAGTCCATCGTTGGTTAATATTGAGACTTTGGGTCCCATGTTGGACTCCAAATATGACTTAAAGAACAACCCAAACGGCTATGCCTGCAAAGTGTTCGTTGAAATGCCCGATAAGAAAATTGACATGGAAGTCGAACATTCAGTGATAACTGATTCAACAAATCTGGCATCCCATATGTTTGATGAAAATTTCTGAACAGTTTCTGCATTTAAGGGAGAGTACGGTGAGCTTATCATGTTTGATAATAATTGTCTTGCACTCCCTTGTTTGCCTTCGATTTTTAGTTGCACCCAACTTATGGAAAGATCTATATTTGATTACTTCAAGGAATTCGGTCATGCTAACCTCCCATTATCGTTGTATCGATTTCCACCTGATCATTTCGGGTTCAGCTTTCCATTTGATCCTGGTTCTAGTTTTTTCCCCGTAATTCTTGGCGCTGCAAACAATTATTCACGCATGGTTGTGGATGATTTCAAGGAACTCATTGCGATTAATGACACTAAGAATATGGATACACCATTGGTGTCTCAAAATAAGGAGGCCAATTCAAGAAATTGTGTAGCTTGGGTCATTGACATGTCTATTCATAGGGATACAACTAGCTTTCTGATTCCTTTAGCTAACAAGGAATACATAGTAACAAAGGGTTATATTGCACCAAAAGGGCATACAAAGTTGCTAATGAGTGTTATATCACATATCTACAATGTTGAGATTATGTTCTTTGAGTCACTTTATCTCCTAAAAGCGGAAGGTTGGAGTCGCCCTGTGATAATTTGGAGCAATGTACTGCTCATCGGTAAAGTTGTAAGAGAACTGCCTACACCTTCTTCTAACTTGCTGATGTTAGTATGTATAGCTTCCTTAATAGCTCCAATGAGAATCCTCACAATGATATCAAATTGGTACTACTTGAACCTTGAGGACAAGGTTCTTATTGGGGCTGAAGGTATTGTTATGAATGGGCCTAGACCAGTATTGACAAAGCAGCCCAAAGCCGAATTAAAAGGCTATGTGTGGGATCCGGGTTGATAAATAGAGACTTGGGAGAGCAAAATAGGTTTTTGCAAATTATGTGAAGCTTTGGACTTTCTGATCCTCTCATCTCCTTTCTATGGTCTAGAATCTCATCCCCTTCTAGTTACCCTCTTCTATGTTATCTATCTATAATTAGTGTGTTGTTACTTTGTTGTGGGTATTATACGTTGTAACTTGTATTCCGTAATAACAATATATATATCAGTGTTTGTGTTGAAAATTGAGTTTGTTACACACATGTCATGCATGTATTGACTTGATATAAATATCAGGTGTGAATAAGTTTCTATCGTTTATTGAGTATGAATTGATAACCTAGAAAAATAATAAGTGATAAGTTAATTTAACTAGATGGACCCAATTTTTATTTTATTGCATCAAAGTATTGAATTGCCTTTTTATGATTAAAAAAGTTACAAAAAATATCATGAGAGTCACTAAACTACTCAAATATACCTAAGTATCACATAAAATCTCCAACTTGAAACAAAGAAAACACAGCATATGATGTATTGAATCCACTTTTTGGTTGTGACACTTGGGCAAAATGAATGCCGTTTTTTAAAGAAACAGTTTGTCTACTTTAAAAGTTGAGTGAGAATCCTAAAATTACCATTTTCAGTAGTATCTTTAACGACAATAGTTTAATTGTTTCTAAAAAAAGTTTTTTTAGAGGCAATTAACTCTCTTTGTAAATGTCCCTATAGTTTATACACTACTAAAAAAACAGTGAATACCGACCTAAAAATTTCCGACCTCAAATGGAGGTCAGTAATTTCCGACCTCCGGAGGTCGGTATTTACAAGTAGTCGGTTTTTATGCAAAATAAAGAGGGAAAACCAAATTCCGACCTCCGGAGGTCGGAATTTTTCCCGGAAAAAATGAATTACAATAAAAATACCGACCTCATGAGGTCGGTATATTTTATATTTAATTGAGAAAATAATACCGACATCAANGTATTACTCCCTCTATTTCAAAAAGAATGATCAAATTTCCTTTTTAGTCTATTTAAAAAAGAATGACCCCTTTCCTTTTTTGGCAACATTTTAACTTCAACTTTCCACGTGACACATTTAAGGCCACAAATTAAAGAGCATTTTGGTACAATAGACATAGCTTTAATTTAGAACCACAAGATTAAAAAATTCTTTCTTTTCTTAAACTCCGTTCCAAATCAAACTAGGTCATTCTTTTTTAAACAAATAAAGTATTATTATTACTATTGTATTTACTAGATCCACTTTAATCTTGATCAACTTTTTTCATTTTTGCAGTAACATAACTTTACTCCTTGAAAGCAAAGATACAACAGGGAGATTATTCAAGTATGACATAAGAACAAATCAGGTCACATTACTTGTAAGTGGACTAGCAGGGCCAGCAGGAGTAGCAGTCAGTTTAGATGGTTCATATGTCCTTGTCACAGAATTAATAGCCAACAGAATCAAGAGATTTTGGATCAGAGGCAGAAAAGCTAATACAACAGAAGTATTTACAAACTTGAATGGATATCCAATTAATATTAAGAGGACAATCTTAGGGGACTATTTTGTGGCTGTAAACATTGTGAACAATCAATCAATGACTCCACCAAAATTTTCGTTTGCACAAAGGATTAATGTGCTTGGGAATGTTATCGTTTCGCTGAATCTTTCGGCTCAGTAACGTGATTCCATAAGTGAAGTTCAAGAACAATTTGGTAGACTCTATATAGGCTCTTTAAAGGAAGACTTTGTTGGTGTTTATGGAGTTTGAAGTCTTAAGGAAGTCCAAGCACTTTTGCTTTAGAACCTAACTAGCTATAATGATCTCCAATTCCCCCCTTTTATTATATATATACAAATAAATAAGAGACCTAGCTAGTTTATGTTCTATTATTATTTAATAAGTAATAAATAATAATCTTCTATTATATTATATATAATAAAAGAGTGAATAGTCAGTCAATTGACCGATTTGTCCTTCTGCTATAACTTTTTTCTATTTATATTTAGTAATTGACAGGAAGTTTAAGAAAATAAAGAAGCTTTTTCAGTTTTGTGGTTCTAAAGTAAAATTATATCAAATATATCAAAATTCTCTTTCATCTTGTAACCTTAAATATGTCAAGTGGAAAGTTGAGATTAAAATGTTGGCAAAAAAAGAAATGGTTCATTCTATTTTAAACAAACTAAAAAGGAGAGAATGTCATTCTTTTTTAAATAGAGAAAGCAATAATTAATAATTTAAAATATAATAATAATTTAATTGCCTCTCAAAAAATTTCATGTTCCATATAAATTGAGACAAATTATGTAAGTATAAGAGGTTTACTGAAGGCCAAAGTCATCTGCGGCCCCTCAAAGTTGTCCTCATTATTCATTTAGACACCTCAACTACACCTAGTACCTATTGAACACCTCTACCACCTCAAATTTGAACCGTCTAAGCATTTTTTGCCTACATGGCAAATCGTTTGTGACACTACTAAAAAATTGTCAAAAACGACGGTCAAAAGCGACGGACTGCGTCGTTTTTTTGGTCAAATTCGACGGAAAAGCGACGTAGTCACTTCTGTCGCTTTTTAGCTCTACGCATTTCAAAACATGACGGACAGCGTCGCTTTTCAAAAAGATACGGACGACATCGCATATTTACTTTTTTTTTTTGATTTTTTTAAAAAAAAACGACGGAGTCCGTCGCTTTATTTTAATTTTGATTTTTTTTATTTCTAAAAGGCGACGCAGTCCGTCGCTTTTTTGAAATTTTATTTTTGAAAATTCCAGAAAAGCGACGGACAAAAGAACACTGTCCGTCGCTTTTCTAGAAATTTAATTTTTAAAAACCCAGAAAAGCGACGGACTAAACCACTCTGTCCGTCGCTTTTATGGGTTTTTAAAAAAATTAACCCCAGAAAAGCGACGGACTAAACCACGCTGTCCGTCGCTTTTTCTACAATATTTTTTACAGCAAAAACTGGCAATTTCTACTGCCCACCTGCAAATGCAATTCAATTCAATTCTACACTATTCATCCCAATCAAATACACAATTATAAACAATCTAAACAAAACATAAAACAACAAACTTAAAATAACATTCAAAAGTATATAAATCATAAATTAAACACTTATAAAGTCTTTTAAAATTCGTTTCAAAATTTCAAAAAGTTCATAAATGTCCAAAGATCTAAACTAGAGAGTGAGATCTACATAATCATCATCATCACTCTCGTTGTCGGTGTCATCGGGAGCGGAAGTAGTAGGTCGACGAGCGAGGTTCATCACTTGTTCTTTGATTTGCTGAACAGTCTCACTCATGCTTGTTTGTTCAACTACTCTTCTCCGCTCTGACTCTGCTAGTGCCGTTGTAAGTTTAGCTATTTGATCCGACATAGTAGCAATCTGAACACCGTCAAGTGCCTCGGCTTGACGTGACGCTCCAATACCTTCTAAGCCTGACTGGAGTCGTCTAACATCGTTTCGAGAGCCTAGACCATAGCATCTACCCTTGTGTGTCCCTCCTGCCACTTTTTCTTTCCAAATCTGGGTGGACAATTCAGGGGTTAATTGGACCGAACTATCTAGATTCTCAGCGACGTACTGATGAAAGTCATTTTGCATATTAAATATAAAAATTGACATCAATATATATACATATCATAAATATATTCACTATTAATATATATTATTCATTGTATGTTCAATA